>NC_041811.1:35886861-36015867 GCF_900964775.1 Scleropages formosus | reverse complement strand
CAGCATATCACACACAGACGCGCGCACACACACACACACACACACACACACACGGGAGGCTAAGGGACCACCGAGAGCTGGTGGAGAACTCAAGTGCATAGTTCCATCGTCTTCATTCACCTTTTCCTGCGATGCTGCAGCACGACGATGTGTGTTTCAGAGCTCCTTTGTGTTTCACACTCTTCAAAGCGGTGCCTTCCTCAAGGGTCCTGAATTCCGGCTCTTTCTTTACAGGCGTAACGCTAGTCGGTGTCCTGCGTTGGGCATCTTTTCGGGAAGTAAAAAATCGGGTTTGACGGCCAGCGCTTCCTAAATCCTGGAGCGGAACCTGGACTCTTGAGGACAGAGGCGGAGACGGACTGGCGCTCATCAATCACAGCGAGGGACTGGCTGTCCGCTTATATACTGTTCATATATATAATATACGATCAGTCCCGTGAAGGTGTTCTGCGTTTATAATGAGTAAAAACCGCAAGCAGAGGACAAATGGGTTGTGCAAACGGACGCGTTTTGGAGGGAAGCCTTCGTCGGCGTTCCCGCGCGTTGGAGATGGAAGGGAGTATTGACACGTCCGGCATCGCAGGGTGGGAAAGGACAGTGTGACAGTGACACGGGGATGGACAGAATGTAACAAATGGAAAACAAACAACAGCAAAGAGGGTAAAGACGTAGAGCAACTAATTGCATGTACAGACGGGTCACTGCAAATAAAAGGATTACCAGAAAAGATGGTAAAAACGAGGTGCGACGAGCAAACCGAGTGAGTTGAGGAACAACGGAACAACGAGGGACAGGATTCCAGCAGAAGGGTCACGAAAAACAGCGTAAGGACATGTGGGTGCAGTGTGTTCGTCTGAAGCCTTAAGGCTTTACAGGTGTGTGTCCCTGTGCCCAAGCAGCCCTTCCAGAACATTCTACCGTCTCAGTGCCCGTGAAACAAAGGGCTCCGATATCGTGTGCAGATGAAGTGTCTAGAAACGGGCAATTTGAAGTCCTCGTGCTCCATAATCCTTCGTCTTACGGACGTGGTACAAATTGCGGTGCGGAGTAAAGGTAAAAATGGAGCACGTGGCTGGATAATCAGGAGGTCCTGCCTTTCACTCCGACACTTTGTTCGCCATTCCGATGCCTGGATGAGTCACCTGTGACGTTGCCCCCGAGCTCCAAGGGTTGGCCTTCGAACCTGGAGCCGCTCCGTCTTAAATGGTACAACTGAAAGCACGTTTCGGTACGGAGGAGTGTGTTCTCCCATCGTGGCCCCAAAATCTGAGTCCTTCATTCTTCGTTTCACCACCAGCCGAGTCCATCTTTCGCTCTTTCTCATATTTTAAGTGGGGTGTGAATTTTCAGAAATAAAATGACAGCAGGGAAACAAAACACTTATAACTGGTTTTGAGGGGGTGCGGTGGCGCAGTGGGTTGGACCACAGTCCTGCTGTCCAGTGGGTCTGGGGTTCAAGTCCCGCTTGGGGTGCCTTGCGACGGACTGGCGTCCCGTCCTGGGTGTGTTCCCTCCCCCTCTGGCCTTACGCCCTGTGTTCCCGGGTGGGCTCCGGTTCCCCGTGACCCCGTATGGGACAAGCGGTTCTGAAAATGTGTGTGTGTGTGTGTGTGTGTGTGTGGTGTGTGTGTGTGTATAACTGGTTTTGACAGCTGTACTCTTGAATATTAACATTAATATTAATGTCAGTATCGGTTTTGATTGCTGTAATTTAAAACCTTTGATAAATACGATCATATAATAATAGATACGATGTAATAAATACGAACGTCTTCAGTTTGAAAGGTTTAATAAATAGTCTGGAGATGGAGCCGTGTGTTTCAGTCCACATTCGGTATGTATTTTCAGTGTCCCAATTATGTCCATATTCAGTATTTTTACTCAACGATGTTTTAACGTTCTTGTGGAATCAGCTCATTCACACCCTCCCGGAAATGAGATTCAGGCATATATTTTGCAAGCTGAAGACAATTTTTTTGGGGCTCATTAATATATTTATTCAGGTTCTGCACTTTGCTGTCGTTTTAGTTACCGGAGACTGATTTTACACATCTCACACGTCATCTGAAGCCGCTTGTCCCATACGGGGTCGCGAGGGGAACCGGAGCCTAACCCGGCAGCATAGGGCGAAGGGCTGGAGGGGGAGGGGAGACACCAAGGACAGGACGCCGGTCCGTCGCAAGGCACCCCAAGCGGGACTCGAACCCCAGACCCACGGAAAAGCAGGACCCGGTCAAACCCACTGCACCACCGTGCCCCCCCAGCCTGATTTTAACAAAGTAGTTAATTTTTGCTGAAAATCGTAATTGTTCATCAGTGAAAGCATAGGAGCACCTGAGTAGTAGTCATTCTTCTACTTTAAAATATTTAATATTAAATATAATGTTTATTTTAATATTACTGATTTTATTTTTCCCTACTGTACTGAAAGGCACCTCCTAGTGGTACACTTTTCTACATGTGTTCCTGCTGGCATAAATCTCTGGATGCAACACACTGCATAAGAGTTACCTGAGCTGTGTGAGTGTGTGTGCCAGTGCAGCATCTGCTGCGAAGGAGGCTCTCGACACACCGGTTTTGAAACCAAATCCATGAGCAATTGATTAGTTGGGGTGGTCCCACCCACAAAGTCGGAGCTTCAGTAAGGGGCCGTGACACACGTGCGTGAGCACAAACACTCTGACATCCTTTCATTTAGCTGACACTTTTCTCCAGAGCAACTTACAACTATTTACCCCTTTATACAGCTGGGTAATTTTTACAGGAGCAATTTAGGGTAAGTACCTTGCTCAAGGGCACTACAGCAGAAGGTGGGATTCAAACCTGTAACTTCTGGGGCCAAAGGCAGCAGCTCTGCCCACTACACTGCAAGCTGCCCCAAGTGTGACTGCTGCAGTTGTCAGAGCCGAATTGTTCTCACTCAGACAGCCTCAGCGTGTCTGCTGTGATTGGAGGTGTGTGTGTGTGTGTGCGCGTGTGCGCGTGTGCTGATTGGTATTCTACTGCTGTCCACTCCTCTTAATTGCTGTCTCAGTGTGACGCCTTTGCTTCTATGGACTGGGAAAGAGGTGCAGGAGAGGGAAGGAAAGAGAACAGAATGTCTAAAGGAAAAGTAACACATCATTATTATATTTATTATTATTGTTATTATTATTATTATAAATGAGCTGCAGTATTTGCCTGTCGCCCCGAACCCATTTCTCAGCCTGTCCATCAGCGCTGAAAGAACGTGTCATGAAACAGTGATTTCGTCACAAGCCTCACAGTAGCACCAGCTGGCGCCGCTAAAAACGCGTTCAGTGTGTACTTACTGCATTCGGCGGATTCTTGTCTCTAAAGCAACTTATGGTTATTTACCCACTTTTAAAGCTGGGTCATTTTTACAGGAGCACCTTAGGGTAAGAGTAACCCTAACCTACACTACCAGCTACCCTGGTATACACACACGCACACTCTCTCTCTCTCTATATATATACACACACACACACACACACACACACACACACACACACACACTCTCCAGCGGTGTCCAGTCCGGTTCACTGCCTGCCTGTCTGTAATGTGGATCGTAACACCAGAGTGGCGCAGCATCACTCTCGCTCTGTGTGTGCGCAGTACAAGGGGTTATGAGCGAGGTGGTGCTCCGGACGTCTGACCCAGTTGCTATAAATAAAGAGCGATGGGGAACATGGGCAAAGTGGCAAATAAAGTGTAAAGTGACACGTTTCTGCACATTTACATCAAAGGGGTTTTTGTCATGAACAACAGTGAGGATCCAGGTGCGCAAACGGTCAAGAATCCGTCACACCTGCGTAGCCGGGCCAGCAGGGGGCGCTACTGGACAGAGCTGCGGCCCTCAGGTTCCAATTCTACCTGTTGCTCTGGGACCCTGAGCAAGGTACTTGCGGTAAAATTTCTCCAGTAAAAATTACCCTGCTGTATACGTGAGTAAATAGTCGTAGGCGTTCTAACGCGGTAAGTGTCTATGGAGGAGAGCACCTGCATGATGAATAAACGTATAACGCAGGTCTAGGGATAAGCAACCATGACCCATGAGGTGCACAGAACATGGCCCGTCTTCGTAAGGTTCTGCCCACAGTAGAGGCTGTGAGGGGATTTCGTGCACCAAGCTATTGGTACCCGGTATGGTACTGGCGTGGTACTGGAGTAACAGGTGAGAAGTACAGCTGCGAGTCCTAGGCAAGAACCTACAGGTGTTCTCCTTCCGGAAAGAACAACATCGGTTCCCATCCCTGTGGTGGGGGGGGGGCGTGGTGATGCACAGCTCTTCGCCTGATGTTCACACACTTCACGTTCACCTGAGGAGCATGGTAAAGATGTGTACTCGTAAGTCCATTGCCTGTGACATGTGGAACGCTCTGGGAGATGAGCAGCACCTTCTTCACAAAACCCTCCCAAGGTGTCGTCCTCAGATGAAGCTCCCTCGCTGAAGGAGAGTTCCTCACAAACACCGCCGCCGTTCCACATGCCGGTTGCTCTGCTCCGGTGCGCTGTGCTGTTTGCCCCCTTGGCTTGGACTTTTAATTCTTCTTATGAATTCCAGCAAGAGACTATGAGAGAGGATCACAATGAGGTAAAAATGAGGTGAATGTGAGAAATGAACGTCTGAATCGGCCATGAATACTGTTTCCCGCGAGTTCCGGTGCGGCGTAGAGATGAGCTCCTCCATCCTTGTTCTGGGCTTTTCTTTAACGGAAAAACTTGGGGGTGGAGTCACATTGCATTGTGTCGTGGCCCGTCGCTCCGCTGCACCTCCGTCATGCTCTGCCGTGACCCCCCCCCCCCCGCACCCACCTCACCCCCGCAGAACTCCTCCTCCGTGTGACTCAGCACCGGGAGGGTGGGGGAGTCGCTCTGCTGAGCACATCTCGGCGACTTCCTACTTCATTGTCCCCAAGCGAGACGAGCTCTTTTACACTGAGCTGCAGACTAATGTCCTTGACAGGCTTCTCTTTATGTCCACATTCATGTGTCCATAAATACATATCTCCTTATATTCTTATATCCATCCATCCATCCATCCATCCATCCATTTTCTTGCCCTTGACCTTCTAGGATCAGAAGAGCAGGGAGGCCCAGCCGCCCCTGTCCCCCGCAACTTCCTCCAGATCAACCTGGGGGATCTCCAGCCGTTCCCAGGCCGACTGTGAGATATAATCCCTCCAGCGGGTCCTGGGCCTCGTCCCAGTTGGCCGCGGCTGGTCTACCTCCAAAGGGAGGCGTCCAGGGGGCGTCCTTATCAGATGAGTCCCAGCACCCTGTGGAGAAAACTCATTTTGGCCGCTTGTATCCACGATCTTATTCTTATTCTTTCGGTCATTACACAAAGTTCATGACCATAGGTGAGGGTAGGGATGTAGATCGACCGGTAAATGGAGAGCTTCGCCTTATGGCTCAGCTCCCCCTTCACAACTACAGACCGGTACAGCGACCGCATTACTGCTGCCGCTGCTCCCGGTCTGTGGCCGATCTCACGCTCCCTTCTCCCCTCACTCGTGAACAAGACCCCAAGATACTTAAACTGCTCCACCTGGGGCAAATTCTCTCCCCTTACCCGGAGGGGGCATACCATCCTTTTCCATGAGAGAACCATGGGCTCAGACTTTGAGGTACTGATCCTCATCCCAACCGCTTCACGCTCGGCTGCAAACCGTTCCAGTGCGTGTTGGAGGCAACCATGTGACGGTACCAAAAGGACAACATCATCCGCAAAAAGCAGAGACGTCACCTTCCGACTCCCATGCGGAATGCCCTCCTGACCTCGACTGCGCCTTGATATCCTGTCCATGAAGACCACAAACGGGAGCGGAGACGAGGCACAACCTTGGCGGAGTCCAACGCCTACATTGAACAGGCCTGACTTAAGGCCAAGTATGCGGACACAGCTTTTGCTCCGTATGTACAAGGACCGAATGGCCCGCAGTAGTGGCCCCGGTACCCCATAGTCCCGAAGCACCTCCCGCAGAATTTCCCTGGGAACACGGTCATAGGCCTTCTCCAAGTCCACAAAACACATGTAGACTGGATTAGCTAACTCCCATGCCCCTTCAATGATCTGCGAGAGGGTAAAAAGGTTGTCCACTGTTTCACGGCCAGGACGGAATCCACATTGTTCCTCTCCAATCCGAGGTTCAGCTGTCGGCCGGAGCCTCCTTTCCAGCACCCTGGCATAGACTTTCCCAGGGAGGCTGAGAAGTCTGATACCCCGATAGTTAGCGCACACTCTCCGGTCCCCTTTTATGAAGATAGGGACCACCACCCCAGTTTGCCAATCCAAAGGCACTGCCCCCGAGGTCCATGCAACATTGCAGAGGCGTGTCAATCACGGCAGCCCTGCAACATCCAGGGCCTTAAGCATTTCCGGGCTGATCTCATCCACACCCGGTGCTTTGCCACTGTGGAGCTTTCCAACTACCTCAGTGACTTCCACCAGGGAAATGGACTCCGACGGCCCGAAAGCCTCTGGCCCTGACTCCTCCATATACCTGTATGACCTTGTATCTGTATGCTTAGTGAAGCACAGTCTTACTGTGACTCCATTGTGATCTGGAATCAGTTCAATAACTTCATTAACTGCCTGGACTCAAGTGTCTCACTGATTTTCACACTGAATTTACACCCTTAGCTGATCATCAACAGAAGTCTTTTTGCATCCTCTGTGTCCAAGCAGTGCTTGAAATTCACCACCATACATGTGAAAACGGCATTTTGTATAGGTGTGTGTGTGTGTGTGTATACAGAGGCGTGGGTTTTATATGATTATAGAGGATGTTGCTCACATTTCCATCTTATTAATATTTGTTCTCATAGCTCATACTTCTCTCCAAAGCAGCTTACAGTGTTGGGCTATTTACCATTGTTTACCCATTTGTACAACTGGGTAATTTTTACTGGAGCAATTCAGGGTAAGCAGCTTGCTCAAGGGTACTTAGTACAGCTGGAGGTGGGATTTGAACCTGTGCAGCTGAAGGCGGCAGCTGTTCCTTCTATGGTCCCAGGTGCCTCGTTGTTACTTTAACGAGTGCCAATTTTGCCCCCCCCCCCGTTTTGCCAGATGACTCCCCCCTCTCCTTCAGCCTCGCCGCCGCCGCCGCCATCTTCAGCTGGGGGTGTCCAAGGGCAGAACATGCGCGAGTCGCTGTCCAGGGGACAGGGTCTGCTGGAGGCCGTACTGGCCCAAGGGGACCACCTCCTCGCCCAGAAGGGGGCGGTCTTCCCCACCGCCCTGCCCGCCGACCTGCTGCCCTTCCTGCCTAAGGAGCTGGGCGCCAGGGTCCTTCCGCCCGAGGACGAGATCAGGAGGAAGTTGGGACTGCACCGCGGTAACGGGCCACCGGTCACCTCGGCCCCCGTTGAGGACACGACACGGACCCCAGAGCCTCCAACGCCGTCGTCCGTCTCAACGAGAGACCCCTCGGGGGCCCCGCACCGCGGTCACGGGCCCTTATTCGCGACGGTTGTCACGACGACCATTGGTACGGACACCGACACAAACTCGCGTGCTTCAGGTGAGCCAGAAAGTCGTTGGCCCCCCCCTCCGTCCCATAAATTCACTGGAGCTGTAATGTTGTTTCTGTGTGCTTACACACACACACACACACACACACACACACACACGCACACGCACGCATGTGTGTAATCTTGCCTCCTTCCCCACCAGTGGCGCCACGCTGCACGGTCAACTTCACGGACCCCGAGGGTTACATAGACTCGTCGGACGACCCCCCCCTCCCAAATGGCGCCTTCCTGCAGTGCACCTACACCGTGACCGTCTACAGGGGTTACGGGGTGGAGCTACAGGTTAGCCCCTCCCTTTGGCGCCACCCAAGCAAACACGTTTACTGCATGTTTCTTTATCTGTACGCTTGTCCTGCAAGGGTTACATCCTGTGTGTATGTGTGTGTGTGTGTGTAACATTTTTTTAAAAAAAATAGATAAATCATATTTTAGATGTTTGGAGGTGAACATGATTGATCGATTGATTGATTGAATGATTACATGTGATCACAATGAATTAACACTTATAGTGTATTGTGTGATAAAACATTTGACATGACTCACGGGGAGGGGTTGGATTGGGGGGGATTACAAGGGTTTTTTTTTTGTCGCTAAATACAGTTCTGTACCCTGGGAGGAACTACAGGACTCACTCTGACCTCTTGTGGCCACTGGGAATAGAGAAAGGGTTTGAAAGTTAAGGGCTGTGCCCAGGAATCAGTGGGGTTGGGGGGGTGAGATGCTTCTTGTGTCGAATGATTTCACACATTTTGTTTACTGTGTCACTTCAGATGCTGCAGAATCAGATGTTTTTCGGGTGATCTGATATGATATAATATGATATATTAATATATGGACACTGAGCGCACAGAACAACGATGAGCACAGCAGCCCTTGTGTTCGAGTGGATGGCGGGGGGTCCGAAATCTCTCCACGCTCCTTCGTGTGAACAGGAGAGGTCCTTCCGTTGGACACGTGAGCGACCGCGGGCCATGCCTGCCTCTCTCTCCCCTTGGGTCACAGGTGAAGAACGTGAACCTGTCGGAGGGCGAGCAGCTGTCCATCAGGGGGGTCGACGAGGGCGGGGCTCCGCTCGTCCTGGCCAACGAAACGCTGCTGGTGGAGGGCCAGGTGATTCGCAGCCCAACAAACACCATCTCCGTGTTCTTCCGCTCCTTTCCGGAGGGAGGTTCCGGAAACTTCCAGCTGCACTACCAGAGTGAGTCTCTTTGGGCGGCATCTGCACCTCCTGCTTTTGTTGGACTTTGCAGGTTCGGCACCTTTGGGTCCTGATGGGACGCCCCCCTTTTACGGGTATCGATACAGATGTATTGGGAAGCACGGCTGAGCGGAGGGTAGCACTGGCGCCGCAGCCATCCTGACCTCTCGGTTTGGCCCGATTTCAGCTTAGTGACTAACTGAGTAACTGATTATTTCCTCTGTTAACAATGTGTTTAAAATCACCTGTGTGGGTTTAGGTGTATTGCACCGGAACCCCAGGTGGGGCGGGCGAGCGAGTGGTGTCTCTTACCCCCCACAGCCAGGCTCTTAATTACTAGGCACAATCAATTACCGTTCGCCAGGAAGGGCCTTGGCTCCCCCCACATACACACGGTACTTATGATTAGATTTGGACTCTTTGGAAGGACCAACCTCCCAGCGATCGCCAGATTAATGTGTTGATGAATCAATTCATCTCCAGCGATGAGATGGAAGTTGGGGAGGACCGTCCTCTGCGGTCGCGTCGTGGTCGGCAGCCCTATCTGTCATCGTCCCCACCCTCGTCACCCCTCCCCGTCGCGTCCCCATTAGCGACCCATCTGCTGCGGTCGCTTCCAAGTGCTGCCACTTAGACCGGACGGCCACTCCGCTCGCTGTCAGTTATGCGCTGCTCTGCGGTCGACCTTTGTGTTCCTGCGAGATGAAGAAAAGAGCGAGGAGCTGTGCCCGCGGTCGCTGTCAAGTGTTCGTTCATGACGTGTCTCCTGCAGTTTTCAGGCTGAGCTGCTCCCTGCCCCGACGGCCCCACTTCGGCGAGGTGTCGGTGCTCGACCTCCACCCCGGAGGCACGGCCCGTTTCCACTGCCACATGGGGTATCACCTGCAGGGGGCGCCGGTGCTCACTTGCATCAATGCCTCCCTGCCCATCTGGAGCTCCCGAGAACCTGCCTGCCGAGGTAAGAGCAACGACTTTGGACCGGGAGGGGGACAGTTGGGAACGTGGCAGGGCGTGCTAGGACTATGGGAGGGATTCGAACCCGTGTTCATCCTGACTCTGGTACTTAGCGCGAGACTCGGGCATGACTGGAAATGTCACCTTCGGCTATTTAAAGTCTTTCTCGCTCTGGGCGTTTTACTGTGGTACGTGCCTGGGGGGGCATCGGGGTCATTTGGCCCGGGCTGCACCGGATCCCGGGGGGGCCTCACCGCAAATAAGCAGGTGTTACAGTGCAGAACAATATGCAAAGGGTTCGAGGCAGAATCCAAAGCTGAATGAAAATACACGCCAAGTATTGTCTGAATAATTTTTTTATATACCATGGTTTGCATTAAAATATTTCTTACCCCTCTTCCAAAGTGCTGGAGCAGCTGGTAGTGAAAGCCTGAAGGTGGTAGGTTCGAATCCCACCTCCAGCTGTAGTACCCTGGAGCAAGGTACTTACCCTCAGTCGCTCTAGTAAAACGACCCTGTTGCATAAACAGGTAAATAACTTTGGAGAAAATGAGCGCGTGTAAAGGAGACGTGGTTGCCGGGCCTTCGTGCGGGTAAAGTGCGCGGTCTTGCTTACCGCGGTTCTATACTCGTAAGTGACAGAGCCAGAGACTGGGTTGAAAGTACAGTTGCCAGAACAGTCTGTGAACCCTTTGGAGTGACCGTGGTTTCACCAGTAATGACTCGTAGAACGTGGTCAGATCGCGATCGCAGTGACGCGATGGAACGCGACTCGTGAACAGATGGAACACAGTTGGTCGAAACGCGTCGTTGTGACTCAGCTGAGTCATTAGTGTCGAAATCCACGTCGTCTCTAAGGGTCCGGCTCACGTTTGCAGACTTTTTTCGAAAGCGACGTCCAGCTTTATATCCCCCCCCCCCCAATAGCTCTCTGCGGGGGATCCGTGAAGAACGCCACAGTAGGGAGAGTGCTGTCGCCCTCACCCCCCTCCAGCGCCAATGGAACCCAAGGTCGCAGCTGCTCCTGGTCCCTGGAGGCTCCTGCTGGCCAGAGGCTGCATCTGCACCTCGAGAGGATGGTCCTCGGACCCACAGACAGGTTGGTCTGTGAACGTCTGTGTGTGTCTCTGCGTGTGTGTGCGCCCCCGCTGACATTTGCACCCCCCAAACGACAGGCTCGTACTGTGGAGTGGGCTGGACGCAGGCTCCGTGGTCCTGTTCGACTCGGGCCGGGGCACCCCCATCCCCTTCGAGGGTGTGATCAGCGAGGGTCCGTCCGTCCGGGTCCAGTTCATCACCGACATTCCCAGCCACACCACCAGCTTCAACATCCGCTACGAGGGTAAGACAAACGTCGGCCTAACGCCACCTGCTGCTCGGCGGTTGAAGATCTGGGCTGGTGCCGTGTGTCACTAAGCAACCTGCTGCTGTAACCACGGCAACCGCGACACTCGAAGGTTATTCCAGGACTCCAAAGACGTGCTTTCAGGTGAACTGGTGACTCTAAGTTGCCCACGGTGTGTGTGAGAGAGAGAGAGAGTGTCGCTCTGGTGTGTGGACAAGTGATTCGCTGTCTGTATGGTACTGTACCATAGCGTATCCCTCACTGTAGGGTGTCAGTTAAACACCACACAGTGTTCATTGGAAGTGTGTGATAGAGGTAAAGACAAGGTAAACTGTGTAAATGAGCGAAGGTCAATTAGTCTGCCTGCCAGGGAACGGCGCTTCTCCTGACAGTAGCTTCAGATCACTGACCGCGGTACATTTTACCCTGGTGCTGTAAATGTAGCTGCCGAGTATCGAAGCAGAGACCAGTAACACAGTAACTGTCCTCTGCAAACGGTGTAAACAAGGCGACTCCCGTTTCCTCTCCCGACCCGTCGGTCCCAATGAGATCGAAGGATCCGGTGCCGGGTGGTTCTGGATCCCTTTCACACGTTCCCGTTGTAGACACGCGTCTCTCCAACGTCTTTAGGGTCGGTCTTCTTTAAAGACGATCATGGGTGGTTTTAGCGCCGAAGTCCCGTCCGTGTGTGTGTGTGTGTGTGTGTGTGTGTGTGTGTGTGTGTGTGTGTATTAAACAGAGGCTGTTGGCATTTCAATGTTGAGATTCTAACATTTGTTTCTATGTTATGGGAGATTCTCCAGTTTTTGGAGTTTAAAGAGCTCCACTTAGGGTTATGGTTTAGAGTTTAGGGTTAGGGTCTGGAGGTTAGGGTTAGGGTTTAGGGTTAGACTGATTGACTGCTTTATTAAAAGGGTTTTTAGCTGAGCGCCAGAGGGCTCTTGTGGTCGAACCTCTGTCAGGGGAGCTTCCCGCGGAGAGGTCATGTCGCTGTCAGCGACCTTTCAGGCCGCGGAAGGGTGATCCTGACCACACGGTTCCGAGAGTCTCGGGTCCTTCTAAGCTGGACGTCCTGCTCTACTGATGAGCTGCAGGTGGAGAATGTTGGGACTGATGGATGTTCATAAGCCCTGAAGCACCTTCTCACCCCCAGCCTTCGAGAAGGGCCACTGCTACGAGCCCTACATCCAGAATGGGAACTTCACCACTTCGGACCCCGGGTACGGCGTGGGGACAGTGGTCCAGTTCAGCTGTGATGCGGGCCACTCCCTGGAACAAGGGCCCCCCGTCATCGAGTGCATCAACGCCCGGGACCCCTACTGGAACGACACGGAGCCGCTCTGCAAAGGTAGGAGATCTTTGCCGCAATGCCTCTCCTCATTACCCTGGGACTCCACCGGCAGCCCGAGGACGCTCTCTTGAGGAGTTTCTCTCGCTATCCTCCGGTATCCTCATCACGCATTTCGTCCTTTGGCTTCCAGTGAAATTTGAGGCTTGTGCAATTGCATTAAAGTCCTTCCGGAACCAACGCTTGTGTCCCAGTCAAACGTCCTTCTCACCGCCTTAGTTCCTGATCCTTCTCGACTGACGTCTCCTAAGTGCAGCTCGACGGGCGTTGACATTGAGGAACAACCGTACACGAGCGCTTCGGCCCACCATACAGAGCAGGAGGTGGTCAGAGCTCAGGGTGTTGGGTCTGTATCTGGTCATTGGGAACCTTGCAGAGCATCTGTAGCCCCGTTGGAGCCCAAGGCTGGATGTGGAACCTTCTCACTCTCCTTGTCCTCCATCCCGCTGCTCACTTTGCACGTTGACCATCAGCACTTGTTCGTAGGTCAGCGGTCAGTGACCATTGAGTCAAAGGGGCTCCGTAAGTATCTTTACGATTAAACTGCGAGTTTCCCCTGTGAAGACCTTGTCCGTCAGGTAAAAATGACAGTAAGGACGGTAAGAGTAATAAAGTAACTAGGACCGAGATGGACTCAGTCGGTGGAACAAAACAACAAAACCCACGTTGTACTTATTGTAAACAACGTTAATACTGCTGTATTTTGAAATGTCACTTTTATATTGTTGTCTGAAGAACTCAGGGATACCACTATAATTTCGTTGTGTTGCACAGCAGAACAACGATAATAAAGCCTTCAGTTAAATTCAGTTCAATTCAATACAATTCAAGTATTATAACAAATAATTGATTTAGGAAATGGTTTGTAAATAATAACCAGGACGTTTTGAAGAAACAATGTCAGTTAATTTATTTTGAACTGACCTTTCGCAAGGTTTCAACTATAAATCGCACTTTTTACATAAAGAGAAATAAAGAAAGACAAATAATTACACACAAATAAAAGTACAGTACTGTGTTTTTTTCATTGGGGGGGGTGGCCATGGTTTGGATAATTGATGTTCTACTCTATTTATTATTTTTTAACTCTGCTTTGGCCAGACTCTCCCTCCTAAGTGCACTTGATGTCCTGTCTCTGGTCTCCCAGCGCTCTGTGGGGGGGACTTGTCCGGCCCCAGTGGGGTGATCCTGTCTCCCAACTGGCCCGAGTGGTACGGCGAGGGGGAGGACTGCAGCTGGAGGATCCACGTGGGAGAAGATAAGCGTGTTCTCCTGGACGTGCAGCTGTGAGTAACACCCCCCGCCCATCACCACGTGTCACTAAGCAAATTTACAGTGTTTTACTGCGCTAGACATATTGACAGGCCGGGGCGTCCAACTTGTCCAACTCTAAGGTGGTCTTGAGGCACTCGGCTCTCTCTGCCCCCCCAGGCTGAACCTGAGCAACAGCGACATGCTGACCATCCTGGACGGGGACGAGGTCACGACCCGTATCCTGGGTCAGTACGTCGGGGGTACGAGCCCCTTCAAACTGTCCTCCTCTTCTCCCGACCTCACCATCACCTTCCACTCGGACCCCGCCGGGCTGGTCTTCGGCAAGGGGGAGGGCTTCATCATCAACTACATGGGTGAGCGGGGCCGGAGCGAGAAAGCGGGGGCAAAGGGGCCTTGTGATATGTGTGTGTGTGTGTGTGTGTGTGTGTGTGTGTGTGTGAGATGGCCTGGGTACGAGGGACACCCGACAGATCTTGGGGGGGGGGAATAGGAAGAAGGAGGAAATATTCAAAAGTTAATCACGACAATACGCTCCACATGATGATGGTGTTTTTGACCCTCCTGCATGACACCCCCCCCGTCCTCCAGCTCGTACCCTTCCTCACACCGACGCGCTCATCTCGCTCCCTCGTTTTGTCCCCATTCACTCACTTCCAATTTGTCTCGTTGTTCTGTGAGGATCTCCCACACACACACACACACAGGTTTCTGCACATTTGTACCCCACCATACCACCCGGCACATGCGCGCGACACAGCCAGTGGCCCTCGAACCCCGGAAGCGGAGCAGAAGAGTCCAGCGAAGTGCCGGCTACACGTATTCATTTCAGGTTCACGGAGTGATGCTCCCATGACGGCCGATCAATAGAACATGAATAATTGATCGGCCCATCGTCACGTCGACAGCCCCGGGGGACGATGGGAGCGCAGTGAATTAACGGGTCCGTCAAGGAAATCGATGCACCTCGTTAATATGTTCGCTCATAAATCGTGTCGGAAAAGACGGATACTTTTCCCCGTGCCGTTGGTTTTTGGTCGCGTCCCGTTCCTTCCCAAAACGATGGAACAATTCCAGAAGAAAGGCCTTCAGACCGAGCCGTCATGCGTGTCCCGTCCACCGGGACGCTGAACCGGAGGCGACGGTGGGACACATTCGTCCGCTTATTACTGGTCCTTGTGACGTTTCCTCAACTCGTCCCCCCGTGTTTCTCCCTCTTCATTTTCCGCTCGAGCATCTTTTATTTTTCCTCACATGATGTTCATGAGCTGAGCAGCGCTGCAAAGTGGCTGCTGCTCATCTATCAGTTAATTATTCATTACATTTAGTCATTTATTCAACACTTTTCTCCGACACAACTTACAGTTATTTGCCCAGCTGGGTAATTTTACCGGAGCAGTTCAGGGTAAATACCTCGCTCAAGGGTACTACAGCTGGATGTGGGGTTCAAACCTGCGACCTCTTGGCTCAAACGCAGCAGTTCCAGCCGCTACGGTACCAGCCGTCCCCGCAAACGCTGGAAACCTACAGAACATTCTAGGTCAAACAGCGCTGTGCTCTATATATTTATTTTTCTAATTATTCATACAGCTTTTTATCCGCATCAAAAGTGTTTCGTCCCCCAACGCTTTCATCCGCTTTTGCCTCCGCGGTGCTGTTCCGATACCAGAGGTGTCCCGAAATGACTCGTGCCCGGACCTGCCCGAGATCCAGAACGGCTGGAAGACCACGTCCCACACGGCGCTGGTGAGGGGGACCCGCATTACCTACCAGTGCGACCCTGGATATGACCTGGTGGGCAGGGAGACCCTCACCTGCCAGCTGGACCTCAGCTGGAGCACCCAGCCCCCCTTCTGTGAAAAGAGTGAGTCCTGCGGAGAGCGTGAGTGTGCTGCTCCACGTGTGCGAGCGTGTGTGAGGTGTGACACCCCGGGCGGGACTTGCGTGGGACGGGGATTCAGACCCCTTGTGTCCTGCGCCCGTTTCCCCAGTCATGTACTGCACGGACCCCGGCCACGTGGAGCACTCGACCCGCTCTCTCTCGGACCCCAAGCTGCTGGTCGGAACCACCATCCAGTACAGCTGCAATCCCGGCTTCGTCCTGCAGGGCAGCGCTATTCTCACTTGCTACGGACGTGAGCCTGGAACCCCGGTGTGGACGTCCCGCTTGCCCCACTGTGTCTGTAAGTGGCTGTAGGAGAGCTAGAAACACACCGTGGGCGAGAGCTTGTGGGCGCGGCGTAGGCAGTAGCCTAGTGGTTTGGACCCAAAGGTTCGCAGGTTCGAATCCCACCCCCAGCTGTAGTACCTTTGGGTAAGCCGCCTACCCGTAATTACCCCGGTAAAAACCTTTGGGTCCAAAGGCAGCGGCTCGAAGCACTTTGCTACTATGGTGTAGACACTGGGAGTGAGTAGAACGGAGGTGTCCGCACTTGTCTCCGTGTGTATTTTCCTGGGTGCTCAAGTGCACGTTGCCTTCGCTCCGCAATGCAGGAAATGTTCTGAAAATACGATTAACAGACAATAAAGAAGAGAAAGTAACTTTGAAAACTGGAGACGGTCGCTTATTAATATCGGAATGCTTGTATTTGCCTGATAAGTTGTTGCATTAAAAAGTATACGCGCAGCTCACAGGTTTGTGCTGTCGCTTTTTCCGGGGTTTTCCTTCGTTTCCATGTCTAATTGCTCCCCCAGCCGAGGACTCCGTCTCGTGCGAGAACCCCGGGCTCCCTGAGAACGGCTACCAGATCCTGTACAAGCGTCTCTACCTGCCGGGAGAGTCGCTCACCTTCATGTGCTACCAGGGGTACGAGCTCATCGGGGAGATCACCATCAAGTGCATTCTGGGAAATCCGTCCTTCTGGAGCGGCCCCCTCCCGCTGTGCCACGGTACGACCCCCACGAGCACGAGGGCGTCCTCACGGGGTGTTGAAGGGACTCGGTCCGTGATGCGGCACAGAGCTCCCGTGCTCCTCTCCGGCGCCATGCCCCCCCACCCCCCGCCCCGAGCTTGTTGACTCCGCTCCCTCTTCTCTTCACTACGTCTTATAATGATTTGACTGGAGTTATGCTTTCTAATACACATTGTTTTCTTGCAGCAAACCACGACTGCTTTGAAAACCATGCTCTCGAAGGTGGGTCTCTCATCTCCTCATCTTCTCGTCTTCCCCACGAGCCTCAGCCCCTCCTTCTGCTTATGTGGTCCAGTGTAACTCCAGGCCAGAGGGCATGTTATTTTCTTTTATTAGAGGGCCAAATATTTACTCTGGTACCTGTAAAATGTTCTCAAGCTATTCATACCAATTTTACTGCCAGCTGCATGTTTTTTCTACAATTTTACACTTATTTTTACTCACTTTGCTGATTCTTTTCTCTGAAGTGACTTATAGTGTTAAACTACCTGCAATTATTTAACCATTTATACAGCTGCTGGATTGAAGTACCTTGTTGGGATTTGAACCCGTAACCTTCAGATCCAGCAGCTGTAGCCATCACGCTACCAGTGTAATAGGTTCTCTCTCTCTCTCTCTCTCTCTCTCTCTCTCTCTCTCTCTCTCTCTCTCTTCTCTCCTCTCTCTCTCTCCTCTCTCTCTCTCTCTCTTCTTTTTCAGTGCAGAGGCAGCAGCAGACTCCTCCTTCGATGGAGGGAACATGGCTCTCGCCATCTTCATTCTGGTCCTTCTGCTGTCGGTGCTGCTTGGGGGGGCTTATGTCTACGTCACAAGGTCAGCAATAAAAAAATATTGTTTGATTTAATTTTGATTAATCAGTCCGTGAGTTTCTTAATTGCTCAGGAGCTGCGGTAATGACTGGGTAATCACTGGTAAATTGAAGTAACGCGAGCTCTATTATTTATGCCGCAGCCCTGACGGGGATGAGCGGTTAATGCAAGCGAAGAGAACGGATTACTTATGTTGAGCAGAAGAACATTTCTGAAACTTTAGGTGTCTTTTTGTTAAACTGTTCACCATTATAGACATGTAACTGTTTTGAGTGTGTTAAGCTGGTCCTTTGGGAATTTGGTTTGGTCTGTGGTCACAGCAGCCGGGCTGTTCGGCCGTAGGTTCGAATCAGCTCAGTCAGTCTGCGTTAAGATATCCTGTACTTCCCGTGTTTGTGTGACTTTCCTCGGGGTGCTCTGGTTTCCTCCCACAGTCAAAAGATGTCTTTCAGATGGAACCGATGACTCTGATTTGCCCTTAGTTTGTGAGTGAATGAGTGTGTCTGTCTACTATGAGATGGACTGGTGTCTTTGTCCAGCACCCTCTGCTTCCCAGAAAACCTCTGGACCTCCACAATCGCACCTTGGACAAGCAGTTAGTGACAGTGACCGATTCCTGGAATTGTTCGACCACTTAGTTTGATGTGATTTGATCAGTGCAGTTCATCGGGTCATCAGTTCAGTCACGCTTTCTTAGCGTGAACGCCGATATGTGCACAAGTGTCGGACCTCGTTCTGACACCTGAAGTGGACCTCGAGAGGAAAATTGCAGGAAGGGGTACAGAACATTGTGTTCACATGTCACATCTTCCCACCCACGTCCCCTAGGTGCCGCTACCATTCCAACTTGCGCCTGCCCCTGATGTACCCCCACCCCTACAGCCAGATCACCGTGGAGACGGAGTTTGACAATCCTCTCTATGAGACTGGAGGGGTGAGACTCCAAGGAAATGTGTCTGACTGAGTTCTGGGATGTCTGTCTCTGTCATCATCTTCTCTGTGTCTCTTGCTTCTTCTCTGTCTCCTCTCTGCATCTTTTGCTCTCCTGAATCTCGGAAGGGGGGGGCAGAGTGGGGAACACTGGTACCTCAGTGCTCAGGCTGCGAGTTCGGACATGGGTTCGAATTCGGCTCAGTTCTCCCCGTGTTCGTGGTACCCCCCCACCCAGTTAAAATACATATGGAAGAAAGCAGTGGTGGGTGCAGCACTTCCATACCCTCCCTTACCGTGAAAAATATAGGAAGGGACACAAATTTGACTCAACAGCACTCACCTACCCTGTCCAAAATCTGAAGAGGTGTGACATTTTTGTGTCTCAGTTATCTGACATACACATTTATCTGATGTTTTTCTCCAAAGCAAACTTAGAATGTTAAGCTACTTATAATTATTTACCCATTTATGGAGCTGGGTGACTTTACTGGAGTAATTTAGGGTAAGTACCTTGTTTAAGGGGTGTATAACAGAAGAGGGATTTAAACCTGCAACCTTAAGGTCCAAAGGCAGCAGCTATAACCATTATGCTGGCAAGTGCCTCATAGCACAGTATTTTACTTTATGCTTAACAAACTCCTAAAAGTATGAAGGTCTAACTGTGACAGGTGACGCTTCGGATGTACCCGGATCATTAGTGTTAATTGGCTTATTCTGGTTCGTTCAGGCTTCCCTCGAATAGCAAAGGCTCCTTCAATGAGAATTCTGACTTGTGAGCAAATACATCAATGTCTTGATTTATGAGATTAACGTGTTTCTGAAAATTGTCCAACTCCAAAATTCCCGATAGAGGAAGCCAATTTCCCTTTACTGTAAATGGGGGAAATAATAATAATGCGTTCGCAGGCCATCCGAACACCCCAAACCCAAAAACGCCTATGTAATTGTCAACCTTTAATTTTATCATGACATAAAACACTTTGCTATTATCAAACACTTAATCAGGTCATTACTGCGTTTGTCTCTATGAAGTACATCTCTGAAATGAATTATGTCTCACTTACATCCAGTGGACAGCAACAAATAATCAGTAATAAAATTTGTTTAAAAACAAGTGCAGACAACAGTTTATAATAAGCAAGGCAGTTTACTGTAAGTGAAGAGAAGAACTATTGAGAGTAAGTTGTGGTGGGTGGAGAAAGGAGGAGATTTGGCAGTCATTCTTGCACTTTCGCTGCACAAACGCATGGAAACAACGTGAGGGCAACACAGGAAACCAATAGGAAACACACACACACACAGTGGCTGAGGCCACTCGTCCCAAGCGGGCTCGTGGCGAACTGGAGGCTAACCTGGGAACACAGGGTGTAAGGCTGGAGGAGGATGGGACACACCCAGGACGGGACACCAGTCCATTGCAAGGCACCCCAAGCAGGACTCGAACCCCAGGCCCACCAGAGAGCAGGACCTGGCCAAACCCGCTGCACCACTGCCCCCCCCCTAGGAAACAACTGACGATAAAGAGAGCTTCAGGGATGCCTGAGTAATTTGTCCTGGTACATTTGCAAACACACACACACACACACACATTTTCAGAACCGCTTGTCCCTTACGGGGTCACGGGGAACCGGAGCCTACCCAGCAACACAGGGCGTAAGGCCAGAGGGGGAAGGGGACACACCCAGGACGGGACGCCAGTCCGCCACAAGGCACCCCAAGCAGGACTCGAACCCCAGGCCCACCAGAGAGCAGGACCTGGCCAAACCCGCTGCACCACTGCCCCCCCCCTAGGAAACAACTGACGATAAAGAGAGCTTCAGGGATGCCTGAGTAATTTGTCCTGGTACATTTGCAAACAGCTTTATATAATGAGTGTCACGCAGTGCATCCACAGTATAACATATTTTTCCTTCTCACACACCCAGGGCAGCGTTGGTGAGAATGACTCTTGCAGAAACACTGCCCCAGACCTTTGGTAGTTTCAGTCTGTGCTGCAAAACACAAAACAGTTTCGTCTCCCCCTGCACAGCTTCGCACAAAGTCCTGTCCATGTGATGCATCCCATAACTTTGGGCACAGTCAAAGTACAAGTAAAGGAAACAATAAGTATGATACACTGTATTTTCTACATTGATGGCAGTGTCTCAATTGGTCAGTGGGTGAATGTCCTGCCATGGGCTGGCGTCACAGTTTTTTATACATTATATATTTTTATTGCTCTTCTCAACTAAGTGAAACCAGGCACTGAACAGCAGAACATCTACAGTACAATGGAACCAAGTGACAATGAAAAGAAGCAAAGCAGATATAAGCGAACAGTGCAGTTTGCTGGGAAAAGGAAAAGCAAAATTTCTTGGGCCGAGGAATTTGGGGTCTAACCCCTGGAGGTCCAAGTACCGGTGGCTGCCGACTCCTCCTGGATGTTTCAGGGAATTTTGGTGGGCCTCTGCAGAGTACTTGTGTAGTTAAGAAGTCCCCTTGGTTTGGGCAACACAGAATTGCGATCAGCACAGACCAAAGTGTCATCTAGTGGTGTGAGGCACCCCGGTGCGGTAGATATCAGTGTCCACTCACGGCCTGGGGGTTTCCAGATGGCTCATGTTACAGATCCGCAAGGGTGCTTTGTGAGGCCTGGGAAATGTCAAGGGTGTGCAGTTAAGTTTGTGCCTATACCACATGGAATTACGGGGAAAAAGTTAAGAGCTGAAGACCTGGTGGCAAGACAGTATACTCATACCTCGTGTAACAGAGTGCAGTTGTGCTTCGAGTTACAAACACCTGACTTACGGATTTTCGAAGATACAAACATTTCCAAGTGGATCTAAAATTTCTCTTGCGGAGTGAAAGCGCCATGCGGTTAGTTCTGCTTCCCACTGCTAGGGGTACATAAAACACGTTGAGATAGAACAGAAACACAAAGTGGCAACGTGCAACTTTTTTTGTAATTTATCTTTGCAAATAAACAGAGGTAAATTTCCCATATAACTCTATTTCGACTGGAAATTCAAATAAACTAGATACTGACAAACATGTTTATGTGATCAATCAGACTGTTCCTCCTGGCCACTTTTGTTACCATGACTTTACCCTGAAGTTTACAGCATTTAAGGCAACACTTTTTACTGCGTTCTCCCCATGAGATCCTCCATTACTGTGAAGCTCAGTGTCCTTCTTTCTGTTCCTTTGAGGAGCCTAATGGAGGAACACGACACGTCTTGCATTTGCAGCTCAAAACACAGAGCTGAATGTGAAGCTGTGCAGATGAGGTTATTTTTTTCAGTCATTTTAACAGTGCGTTTTAAAATTGCTTCGTGTTATTACATGGTTGCAGAATAAACTGGTGACCCCTTCAGGCTGTATCCTGTTCCCATGTTTCCGGTCCTCTACAGAGGGACACTGAGACTGCATTGCACGAGGACCTGATGAAATTGGAATAAGTAAAAGTCTAATGGCAAACTTTCCGTTCATTTTAGCTTTATATGGTGTTTTCAGCAGAATCTAGTCTGTGCATAATAGAGGGATCAAGCTGTATGATTACACTTTTACTGATGCAGGGTGGACTTACAAACAATTCTTAGTTACGGACCGACTTACGTTTTTTCATTTAGCTGATGCTTTTCTCCAGAGCCACTTATAATGTTAAGGCGCTTATAACTATTTACCCCTTTGTACAGCTGGGTAATTTTACCGGTGTGATTTAGGGTAAGTACCTTGCTCAGGGTTACTACAGCTGGAGGTGAGGCTCAAACCTATGACCTTTGAGTCCAACAGCAGCAGCTCTAAACACTAGGCTACCAGCTGCCCCTATTGGGCATGTGGACCCAGTTACATTCGTAAGTTGAGGTACAAGTGTAGCACAATTAAAAGTTGCTATAACGGCTTGTGAAAATATATAACCTCCAATCATACACTGGGCTTATGAATTCTGCACAACAGCACATTCACCTGTTATGTGGTCATGCAATCGCACATGTACAGGTCATTGAAGTAAACATGGAATAAAAACTCATGGGAACAATTAAGAAAATTACAGAATATGACAAATTTATTTAACTAGTACTTTATTATTACAAAGCTTTATTATGCTTAGTGCAACACAGCATGGGAGAACAACGTCCTGTCATACTGATAAGGGCCAGCAATCACAACCAGAAATTAACGTGAATCTAAGCACAACTGAATGCAATAATAATAATAATCATCATCATTTCTGTTTATTTGTTCCACTTATCCCATAAAATGGAATGGAATAATTTATATTTAATTTTGATTAGTCAGTTTGTATTTTTTTTTGTAGCGCAAGAACTAAAGTAATGAATGGAAAAGCAGTGATGAATTGAAATAATGAGAGCCGTATTATTTAGTTGCGCAGCGACTCTGGGATGGGCTCCGCACGCAGTTATCAAAAGTGAACAAGTGAGAAACGTACAGTTTTAAGTTACACTGATTTACCCATTTCTACAAGTGAGTAGTTTACAGTATCAGTTCAGGGTAAATACACAGTGGACAAAGGCAGTGTAATTTTTTTCCAGGTGATATGTAAGGGGTGTAGTAATAATAAATTATAGTGACAGTTACGTTGTGGCAAGTAAAGCAGACTTTTAACATCATTTTGTTACTGCAACAGGCATACAGGCGGTTTGAACAACATCCACAGTCCGAAAAAGATAACACAGTTTACACTTGAGAACTATGTGAAATTATTAAATGACACCTGATTTATAAGGTGGTTTGCATGCTGTGTCCGGATTCCTCGTTGCGTAGTTTCGTTTACGTGAATTTCAGTGGGAAAATGCTTTGGGGGAACACCGCATCCTTTATTTGTTTGGGCGGAAGCTCCGAAACACATCGAGTGGAACCGCTAACATCCAACACCATTTTATTTACCGGAGGATATTTACTGAAGGACCTTTAAGCAGGTTTCATCTTTCTGTCTCCCCAAGTGCCTTCTTTCTGTTCCTCTGTCTTCAGGAGACGAGAGAATACGAAGTGTCAATATGAGGAACCTCTCCGCCCTAGAGGACTTTCCCTGACTCAGCCTCTCCCCAGTTGATGTACATACCCCTGACACGTTCGACGCCCTTCTCCCCCGACCCCCCGCAATGCCCGCCTCATGAATCTGTCCGCCAGGCACACATCAGCCCCCCCAGGGCTCCCCAGACACAGACGAAAGAAAAAGAAGGAAAGAGGGAACGAGAGATGGACAGCAGGGAAGCATTGCTCGCTCAGGAGGAGGACCCGCCGCCACGGGCGCGAGACTCGAGAGGTCGCAGGTCACGGAAAGGGGCCTGCGCGTGCGGAGGCTGGAGGGATGGAGGGATGGAGGGATGGAGGGATGGAGGGAGGGAGGCCGCGAGTCTTTGCGGGGAGGGCTGGCAGTAAGCGGAGCCGGGGGCCGCCGAAGCCCCGTCCCGCAGCCGCCGTCCCGCGTAGAGACGAGTTCCGCGGGAGGCCGAGGCCGAGGCCCGGGACCCGCGCGGGCCACGCGAGCGCAGCGCACGGGCACGGAGCGCCGCCACACCTCTTGTGTCCGCAGTGCGCTCTTTTACTTTGTTTTATTCAATTCGTTCATTAACTATCGCTGTTATTACTGTTATTACCTCTTTTGTGGCGGAGTGAAAAGGACAAGCTGGCGTGTCCCTTTTTGTCCCATAGAGACACGGGTCGAGAGGATGCTCTGTGACTGTTTATTCCTTCTTCCACCCTCTGCCTGCTGTCATTTGTACAGCTTTGTACTTCTCTTGTTTTTGGTACTCGTACTACATTATCGGTGGTCGATCCTTTATTTCCCCTCTTCAGCGAGTGTAGAAATCCACACCAGATGGATGGATAATTTATTTTGATGTATATGTGCTGTTTTATGCCGAGTAATGTACATTTTCATTCAAAATGAACATGTTACAGATTTCCCTAAATAAATGGTGAAAAGGAAATAAAAAGGACAAAATGTTTTTCAGAATGAGTCCGGCCTGCTGTTTGTCAGCAACAACACGCTGCTGGAGGTCATGTTACACTCTTTTCTGTCAGTTCAGTAAGCAAGTGAGGACTGATGCACAGGAAACGTGTTTCTCCACCTTTATTAAGACGTGTCGTGTATGTACACTAAGTTTTTCTTGCTGGGGGGACGGTCCAGTTCGACATTATTATAGCCGAGTGCTTCACTTAAGTCAACACTCTTCTGAGGTAAAAAAGAAGGGGGGGAAAAAAAAAAAACGCGCAGCCCACCGCCACCAGGTGTCCTCCCACATTTCTCAACCCTCAGCGCTTTCGCGTTCCACATCTGCTCTATGGCTCACTGCATGTTTTAAGATAAATGAACAGAGAAGAAAACGAATTTTTATTCTACTCTCCACCGCTTCAACATTCAACGGTCGCTCGCTGAAAAACTTGAGGCGCCGCTCCCCTCCGTGACGTCACGCACTCGCCCCGCCCACTCCGTGGAAGAGCGTGAGATGGGCGCCTGCGCTCGTCTCGCGATCCGGCGGCTGCACCGTGTGCGTGGAATAAATCGAGTCGCGGGGGATAAACGGTTCCGTGGAGGTTCGGCGAGAACGTAAGTGCGGCTTTTTGATCGCGTTTTCCTATGTATATTAGATCGGCGGCTACATGACATGTGCAGCCTCGACATCATGCGGTGTCTTGTGAGGCTGGTCGTTCGTTGACGATAATACGTTTCCCCCCTTCCCCCTCAGAAGTAACTTAGACATCTTAGCTTAGGGTTAGTGCAGCCGGGGACGATTCTGTTCTGTGCCTCTCATGCGAGCGGTGTCCAGCGGCTTCACTTTCAGCCTTTCTTCTCCGAGGGCGTAAGAAGTGTGTGAACTGAACCGGAGTAGCCAAGTTGCACTGAATAGGTATCGGTGGTGTGTGTGTACTGCGGAGCGGAGCGCGTCACAGGGCAGCTTACTAGTTTAAACGTTCACCTTCCACCACATCTCCAAACGGGAGTTAATCCTTCCTTTTCAGCAATTTTCGCACTCGTTTTTTTCTCTCTCTCTTCGGGGCGCTGCGCGAACGCGGTCGGTCTCGTGCCGCTGTCACACAGCACGCGGGCACCGTCGACGTCATCCGCGTGTGAAAACAGAAAACGGCGACATTTGCTTCCGCGCGTGCCCCCCTGGGGTGTGTGTGTTTGTGCATGCATTCGTGCGTGCGTGCACGCGCGGCTGTCGGTTCCTGGAGGCGCACCGCGCGAACGTCGTCTCTCGCGCCCCTCGCTCGCACGAGCGGAGGCGAATCTCCTCATTTCCTGCAGTAAAAAAGCGGAAGCGAAGCGACTGGCTCCGCCACGAGACGTGGCCTCCAGCGCAGAGAGCATCTCGAGGAGGTGCGAGCAGCACCTGACCTGGTGCCCATCGTGTGTGGAGAAGATCGCGCTGCTCCTCCTCCATGGTTATGTCCATGCTTCCCCTCCGCACGCCTCATCTCTCGCTGCAAGCCAGGTCAAGCAGTGAATGTGAGTGCACAACATCTGCTCTGCTGAGGTTCCACAAATGTAAATTAACACTGAGTTTGCGCGGCTAGAACTTGCCTCAGCCGGATGGTTCCGGAATCCAGTTTGAGCTAAACTAAGGTGTCATTTCCATTGCGGCGGACAGGTGCTCTAACATTTTGTGCACTTGGAGAGATTTACTGGAGCAGTTCTGGTCAAGTTCTTTACTCTGCGGTACTACAGCAGGGCCCTCTCATGGGACAGGAAACCAGGGAGTTTTAGAACAGCAACGCTCCTTCATCCTCCTCACGTCCCCATCGCTCTAGTTCTGTGGTTGGAGTCGTCCTCGGCCTTCCGGGCTAGTTGCCTGCATCACTTGTTGCTGTCGAATGCTCGTTCAGCCAGTCGGTTTGTCACCACGCTGTGGCCTGGGTGTCGAAACAGAAGCTGCTGATCAACCCATCATTCAGTTGCTGCTTCCTGCAACCAGTTGTTGGTTTCTCAACAATGAGGGTGCTGTTCATGACCAAGGCTGATGGCTGCAAACATGTGGTGGTGTCTTTATGGTGGTTGAATCACCACGAATCACTGGGTGCAGGGAGGTGAGCAAGGTGTAATCTGTGAGAATGACCTGAAGAATGTGACGCTGCTTCTGCCAACCAGGGTGGAAGCGCCGAGCAGACGGTGGCCAAGGGGAGCGGTACGGATCATCTCCCGAGAAGCCGCTGGCTTTAGAGCCGCTTCCTAGAATCTCCAGATAAAAATGACGTGTGCGGTTTGTTGATGTGACCACAGTCTTTCTGGGCGGATCGGTGGCAGTGTCTGCTTCAGTTCAAAATTCCTGTTGAGGCGGGGTTCAGTGGGCGTTCTGAAGAGGAATGGGGTCCTTGACCGCACATCTCAACGCTTCCTCCCTCAACCTGACCGGCTCACACAACCTTCAGTTTTGGCACAGGCTCTTGGCTCTGTGTCGAGTGAAAAAGCGACTGTGGGAGGTGTCTTTCCTCTTCCCCTGTGTGTGTGTGTGTGTGTGTGTGTGTGTGTGTGTGTCGCCTTCCTCTCAGTAGCCCTCAGTTGCGTTTGCTGTTCTGCAACTTCCTGTGATGAGAAGACGCTTCATTTCTCATGGTTTTGACACGACCTTCTCCACAATACGTTCTACTCAACTAGCGTGTTACTCTTGGTCTCAGTCTCCATCAGAATCCTTTGTCTCAGAACCGTGTTCAGATCTTCAATTCTTTACTCCTCTTGGTTTGTTTTTCTCGTCTCTTCGCACGTGGTTGTGTGGCGGCTGTGGCCGATCCCTCTCCCCGGCGCATAAAGGCCGTGCAGTGGTGTGCCCTGGACTCTGAGAGAACGAAAGTTCAGAAAAACCCAAAGTAGGACAAGTTGAGGTAAGTATTTCTTTGTGATGCTCGTAAGGTCATAAAGTTCACGCAACTGAAAATTCTCCCTTTGCTGTCTTAAGATATAACTTGTTAATGTCTATGCATTTTCTGATGTCAAAGTCCGTTACAAACCTGAACTCGGCATTAAAATTGACAAATGATACATCTCAGAAAAACAGGCACTGAATTTGAAATGATGAAAATGTTTCAGGAACCCAGCTGAACGTTCGGTAATGAAGCCCAGAGCCTAAATAGGGTAGAGATGTCCCACCATGGAAATTGCTGGGAAATACTCAAATGGATGTCTTGGGGTTCACTGAAGCCCATCTCCTTTGGCCTAGATGTCTTTTATTGTCCAGATTTTGGTCATTATGTGAGCCTGGAGGCTGTCCAGGTGTTGAACTTATTTCACAGCAGCCCTTGTGCTCCCTGCTCTCGCCGAGGCTCTCCAGCGCGGGAGCGTCCGCGCAGCCATGTGCAATCGGATCCTCCCTGTTATCCATCTCCGCCGGCCGTAATTTAGTGCTTGTGGTGACTGCGAGATCGAGCGGCATTCCCCCGGGGGCCCGGCAACGTGTTGGTCTGAAGTACTTCCCGGCCACAGGCACCCGCGCCACCACTTCTCATCGCATGCAGGCCTGGGGTGTCTGTTGCACCCTTCCCATAATAACAGTGCAAGATTCATTTTAATATGAAAAGTACAGTTCAGCCTTAACTATGGAGGTTGAGTCATGTCGATAAATAAGCAGTACCTCCTTGACAACAAATTCAAGAACAGTCCGTCCTCGATTTTACGGAATTGAGGGGGGGTTATGGTGGTAGCAGGCAGAGCAAGTGGGTCCAAACCTTGCTGACCCCAGGCACATGCTCTAGCTCCTTGGTGCTCCCAGACCAGCCATAAAATATAATCTCTCCAGGGTGATCCACACCACTCATACCTGCCCCCTTGGATGCTCTCGCACCCGATCCCCACCATACAGGTGAGCCCACAGTATGGCTCCACGTTGCCGTTTTGGGCTGAGCCTGACTAGGACACGTGGATAAGCTGGCCACCAGATGCTCGCAGGCGAAGGATGCCCCCAAGCCTGCTTTCAGGGGCAAGTCCCGGTAACTCTAGTCCGGCGAGGGTACACGTCTATGTAGCATAATATTAGGGGAGATACAGTATATTTAAGTAATTTTTAGGTTTTTTTGGAGAAGATAAGTGTGAAGTAATTTTTCAAAAAAATCCAACCATCTCCACCGTTGGTTCCACAAAGGCCGCAAAGCCAGCTAGTCCCGTTGTAGCGTGCGTTCCGATCGGGCCGTCTCCCTCCCTCCTCGTATGTAATTGGGGTGGACACACTTATTTACCGCTAGACTAGAGGGCAATATTTGAACAAGTCAAGCTTTTTTTCTGGCTGGTAAATGTGTTTTGATTTACTGCATCTTATTTTATTTACAATGCTGAAATTTCTTTACCTTTCTATGCATAAATGCATGCATGCCTATATTATATGTGCGTTAGCAAAAAATCGAGGGCGGACTGTACTCTCCAGAAGGTCGAGAATGATATTCTGTGAGGTTCAGATCAGCACATGGGGGTGCTCAGAGGTTGGAGCGTTGGGCTCGAGGTGCAAGCTCTTATCTCCTGCTGCAGATTGCAGCCGTGTTCAGCGGTGAACCTCAGTCTGTGCTGCATTCAGGTGGCTCGTTGGACGCATATATCGAGAAAAATGTCTAACTACATGCTGTGGTTTCTGCGGCTTTTGTGACCCGAATGTGAAAGACAAGAGGGTGTAAACAAGTGTGCTGGTTGAGGTCTTCTGAAGGATCTGAGCAGGGTCATCACATCATGGGCTCCACTGAAAATATGCAGCTGTGTAAAGAGATTGATAATGTGCCTCCTGGAGTAAAAGCAAAGTTGTGTCTTCTTGAAAAAGATTTGGTGTGAAAGTATAAGATCTTCAGCACATTTCCAGAAAAGATGCTAATTTAAACAGTTTACTGTTGACTGGAACACGTGACTCTTTCCAGACATGGTGCAGTAAAAAGTGCCAAGCCAAGCAGGGGAATCTGTGGACTGTCTGTGGTACCACATGGTTCCAGTTTGCATATGTGTGCAAAGCTCCGCCTCTTAGTTGCTGTTTTTGCATTTGTGTGTTTCTCTGTGGTCTGCTGTGGACATTTTTAGGTCTCGGCTCCATGCCACAAACTGGGAACGAGCACCTGAAGAAGCAGGAGGAAAATTGGGTGTTATTTTGTGTGCCTGTAGTGTTCTGTGTCAGTTTCCCAGGCACAGCACATGGTTGCGTTTGCGTTAATGAAAAGCATTTAAATCTGTTTGAATAGAGGTGCCATTGACGTCCGAACTGTACATTTTATCTTGCGGACAGAAGTGTAACACCCTGGTGTGTTCGCACTGAAATCCCCACTGGGAAACACAGTAGAGTTATGATCAGAAGGGCACAGAGCACCGTTCTTCATGTTTACTCATTTATTTCACGCCTTTTTCTGTGGTCACATTATTAAGTAAATGTAAATGGGTAAAAACACACACGCACACATTTTCAGAACCGCTTGTCCCATACGGGGTCGCGGGGAGCCGGAGCCTACCCGGTAACACAGGGCATAAGGCTGGAAGGGGAGGGGACACACCCAGGATGGGACGCCAGTCCGTCGCAAGGCACCCCAAGCGGGACTCGAACCCCAGACCCACCGGAGAGCAGGACCGTGGTCCAACCCACTGCGCCACCGCACCCCCCTGGGTAAAAACAAATAATTTATATTTATTTTAGCAGACTGTTTTCTCCAAAGCGACTTCCAATAAACTCTATGTAGTATCAGCCCACACACCTTATTCACTGCAATGACTTACACTGCTAGATACACTACTTACACTGGGTCACTCATCCATACATCAGTGAAACACACAATTTCTCTGTCACTCACACACTATGGGTGAATCTGAACAGCATGTCTTTGGACTGTGGGAGGAAACCAGAGCACCTAGAGGAAACCCATGCAGACACGGGGAGAACATACAAACTGAGCATGGCTCGAACCCACGTCCTCTCGTGCCACGTGGGCGCTGTGAGACAGCAGCACTACTTGCTGTGCCCCCCATTTATACAGCTAGGACTTTTTTAACTGGAGGAATTCAGGTTAAGTGTTTTGCCAGCAGAAGGTGAGATTCGAACCTACAACCACCAGATCTGAAGGTCAGAACCGTAGGTGTGTATTTTCTAACATTAGGTGTCATGCAGGGAAAAACTGATTACGTCCAGGCAGGAGAGGACAGTGTGCAATACTATGTGAAATTAAATAGTTAAATTGAGAATATGCCAATTTAGGTATAAATTTGTCATGTAATGAGTACTGGGTGGGGCAACCAGTGTTTCATTGAAACTCCTTTGTGTTTTTTTTGGTCATTAATAGTTATTTTTCATTCTAAGTGGTTTACAGCGAACAATGGACATACCATATTTAACATATATGTATATATACAGTATGTACACACCCACACACATTTTACAACTCTGTTCTGCAGCCCAACCCACCAGGGACTAATAAAATACAATCTTTATTTATACACGTGGTTCCCGATTTACAATGGGGTTATGTTCCCTGAAACCCACCGTAAGTCGAAAGTGCATTTAATACACCTAATACACACCTCTGCGTGACAGACTGGGAGATGCAGGTCGCTGCCCAGCATCACAAGAGAGTATCGCTCCATGTATCGCTCTCCCGGGGGGGAAATCTAAATTCAAAGTACGTTTTCTACTGAATGTCTATTGCCAGCTCACCATCGTAAAGTTGAAAAAATAGCAAGTCGAACCATCCAAAATTGGGGACCACCTGTATATAAATTATATATGTAAACAAAGCTCAGTTAAGTAAAATATCCATCCCACTCACTTTCCCCTCAACAGTATCAGCGACTCCACCCCAGAAGCGTACACTTGTGGACAGTTGGTACAGTATGAATGTGGGTTCAGTCCTATTGTGCGTCTCACTCCGCTGCAGTGTTTTTGTGTAAGAAATTACCTTTGCTTTCTCCTTTCCTTCTCCCAGGTGGTCATGACTGGGGGATCCCCCTGCATCTGGTGCTCCCCACTCTCTGAGCCTTGCTGAGGGGAGGTGTGGTTGCCGGCACCAGGCATGCGGCTGTCTGTGCGGCGGGGGGTCACGGGCCTGCTCTGCTTGCTGGTGACCTGCATCCTTCTGCGCCTGGTACAGCAAGCGCTTCGGTGCCCGGGACGGCGGCCGGTTCCCCCTGTGCCCCTGGTTTTGGTGCGGGATCGGCGGCGCACAGAGTATCGCTATGGGCGCGATGCCCCTCTCGTGTTCGTGGGTGGAGTTCCCCGCTCAGGCACCACGCTGATGCGCGCCATGCTGGATGCCCACCCAGATATTCGGTGTGGTGAAGAGACACGTGTCATCCCCCGGTTGTTGGCCCTGCGCCAGGCGTGGGCTCGACCCGGACAGGAGCGCCAGAGGCTGGAGGAGGCGGGCATCGACCAAGACGTGTTGGATTCCGCCGTGGCTGCGTTCTTGTTGGAGGTCATTGCCCGGCACGGGGAGCCAGCCCCTATGCTGTGCAACAAGGACCCGTTCACGCTCAAGAGTGCCGTCTACCTGTCGCACCTCTTCCCCAAGTGAGGCCCCCCACAGCAGAGCTGTGCCGCTTGCCGCCTCGAGTGCTCTTCCTACATTGCCATTAGCCAGGCTTCGTCACGCAGTGATTATCGTTGCTGCTTGTTTTTAGTGACGAGTTTCTCCGAAACGGCAAACATGGTATTTCTGGAACTCAAAAGGATATACTCAAATATAAAAAAAAAAGAATTCATTCATTTCCATTTACCTTCTGTCCTGGTCAGGTTTGTGGGGGTCTGGAGTCCAGAATTACTGGGTGTAAGGCTGAAGGCGGGGGGGTCATATCCTGGTCGGGACGCCAGTCTACTTCAGGAAAACACACCTGCACACACTGTCACCCATTCACACGCTACGAGCAATTCGGTGTCGCCGGTTAACCTGAGCCGCATGTCTATGGGGTGTGGGAGGAAACGAGAGCATCTGGAGGGAACCCACCCAAACATGGGCAGGACATGCAAACTCCACATAGGCTGAGCTGGATTTAAACCTAAATTTGAATAGCCCAGGTGCTGTGAGGTGGCAGCAGTACAAAAGGGATGAGTACACAAAATATACAAACTTTAAATATCGGGACAAGAGTTTTACTGCGATAAGGGAATTTAGAGCAGAAACCTGTTTATACACAGATCAACAGGAGTGGTTTGACACCCTTCCTCTATAGCAACGTGTGTAGTGCTGCCGTCTGTGTGTTTGCCTACTCTTTGTGCTCTTGTTGTGGTATCCAAAATATGTTGTCTCTAGGCATGTGACACGTTCAGTTTCAGTTCCCTTTACCTGTTCCGCCATTGGTGCTGCTCTGTCCTCTTCTTGTCTGTTGCCAGTGTTTCCCTCTCTGTCTACTCTAACTGGTCCTCGTCTTCCACCTCCAGCTCCAAGTTCCTGCTCATGATCCGGGACGGTCGGGCAGCAGTGCACTCCATGATCTCGCGCCGCGTGACCATCGCGGGATTTGACCTGTCCAGCTACAGGGACTGCCTGACGAAATGGAGCCGGGCCGTGGAGGCCATGCTGGCACAGTGCTCGCAGGTGGGCGCGAGGCGCTGTCTCACCGTGCGCTACGAGAGCCTGGTGCTGCAGCCCCGCACCACCCTGCAGGGAGTGCTGCGCTTCCTGGGTGTGCCTTGGCACGAGGGGGTACTGCACCACGAGGATGCCATTGGCCAGCCGGGAGGAGTCTCCCTGTCACGGTGAGTGCCAGGAGATTTAGACTGAGGGAGGGATTCGTAGCGACACGTAACAAAATGCAGTCAAAAAAATGGGTAGAATTCAGTCCGGGCTTTAGGCACGGTTCTTTTTGTTTGAACCTTTGGATCAGTGTGTACTGTGTGGGGAGTTTGGTGGCCTATGTTTACTTTGCTCCATGTTCTTTTTTCAAGACAGAAAAGGGAACAGGCTGAAAAGCTCTCGACAGCTGAGTTTTCGCAGCCGGCTCTTGTTGGCTACCCATAGAGGTGGAAAGAGACCCATGCGTAATTCCCTTAGTTTTTCCTTCAGGATCGAGCGCTCCACTGACCAAGTCATCAAGCCGGTGAACATGGAAGCCCTGACCCGTTGGGTGGGTCACATCCCAGCGGACGTGTTGGCTGACATGGCAGAAATCGCCCCTATGCTGAGCCGGCTGGGCTACAACCCCAATGCCAATCCACCCGCTTATGGGCAGCCGGACCCTGTGGTGGTCAACAACACCGAGAGGGTACTGGCTCGTCAGCCACTGCACTCTTCTGCACCCAGACATACACATGAACCCTGAACACACAGCGTGAAACACTGCCAGCAACAGTCGCATTCTGTAGATACATGAGGGTCACTCATAAACACAGTTCTACCAAAAGTACATTTTGTAGTATGGATCCGAACGAAGATTTCCTGTTTTTAACCTTTCGTGTTCTGTGCAAATTTTATATATGTTGCCTTCTCAACTTATGAACGCAGTTTGGACCAGAAAACCAAAATCACTTTCACCACTGAATCACAAAAGCTTAACATTACATGTATTACATCCCTGCACTTATTAGTGCGTTACAATCTGTAAATGCCTTGGACAAACCTGTAATTTAAAAAGAAAAAAGCCCCTAACACTTTAATCCATTCTTTATCAATAACTGCTTGTCTAGGGTCATGGTTGTGTTCTGAGACAAACGAGGCACAAGGCAGGGTACACCCCTGGCGTAACTTCACTATATCACAATGTAAGGCTAACTATTTTACTTCAAACTACATTAAAATGAAAGTTTATTAAATATTTTGTAAAGTAACTTCTGTTTCCACAAAACAATACGTTTCCACAGTCTCGCATGAAATGCTGCCAATGCATTCATTACATAATTGCCTATTTGTCAGCTTTGGGTCACTTTCAGCTTTGTTACCTCTAGACTCTTTTGCTCCAGACATTATGCAGTTATTGCCCTCCTGCCCCAACAGTGCTCTTTTCTGCCAGGTGCTGAGGGGAGACTTTAAAACTCCAGCCAGTTTGAAAGGGCAGCCATGGGTAAGTCTGTGTGGGTATGTGGGGGAGTGGGACTTATGTTAACTGGTCCCAATAAACCATACCATAATTACAATCCATAATTAAGCGTTACTTGTGCTGGTTGGGTTCCCTCATTTTCTACATTTGTCTTGAGAATGTTTCCCAGAATGGGCTAATGTAACTCGAATTTGTAATTACCGGTTTGGTCATAGCTATCATGTTTGTTAGTATGCCTTGACATTAATAACTGTCACTCATGTGCTGTACCCTTATTGGGATTTCATTTTGCTCCTCCCACCTTTGGACTTTTCCCGCTTCTCAGGTTTACCTCAACGGCTCCAACACGGAGAGGTGAGAAGGCTGCCTTCACCACACGCCTCCAGCTTGGGCCAAAACCACCTCGCAGCACGGATCGTCCCATGAAAGGCATCAACTTGAGGCTTTCTCCGTGTTCTCACGAACTGGCAGCAGACACCTGGCATCAGTGACGGGAGAGTTTCACTGACTGTCCCTTTTCTTTGTATTTTTGAATTGTAGATACAGCTTTGTTGAAAACCAGCTCTTAAGTTCTCAAGATTGATTCTTGTTTTGCATCATACTCTGCTGATGAGACTTTGGTAACCATACTCTGGAATTTTAATTTTTATTAATGTAAAATTTTGAACAAATAGTTGTGTTGCTATGGTCAGTATGCCTTATTTTATGTGGTGCAGTCAATAAGTTCCAAGACTGGCCACCGTGTGGCACTGCTGTGGTTACAAGCCATTGGCTCCTGCAGCACAGCGGCTCCACATGTGACCAGTGTTAATGGTACTGCTTGTACCATGTATGTCGTTAATGCTTACTTCTCACATTTTTAAAGTCGTCTTGTATTTTTTTAAATTGAATTTTTTTCTGAGATACTATTCCATTTATTGTTTCAACAGCCCTTGTAATGTGATCCAGTTAATGTAGCTCAAACGGTACTCAAGCTGTGAAATTAATGCAAAATGTGCTGTAAATATACAATATCAACCCGTAAGTCTCCAAAAACAAGAGAACTGATGAATCCACAGGCTGGTTTTTATTCAGAATATGGAAGAGAACTAAAAATGGGGCTGTACAGGGGGTAGCACTGCTATCTCGCAGCATCGCGGCTACTTGGGAATAGGTTCAAGTCCAGCTCTGTGAGTGTGGAGTTTGTTCTCCTCATGTTCACTGGGGTTTCCTCCCATGGTCCAACGAACATGCAGTTCAGATGAGTTCCCCTGCCGTGCGTGTATGTAGCTACCATGCAACGGAGTCCCGTCCACGGTGTACCCATCCGCACCTAGTGCCCAATGATTCCGGGATAGACACCGCACCTTGTGACCCCGATAAGAAATGGTTAAAGAAAGCGAACGATGGAGAACTGAAAATGAGTTCAGTAACTTTTTCTGAGTCGTGCTCAAAGTAAACTTTAATCTCTCCAGTTCAAGAAGTTATGTTTTCACTGTCATTATGATGCTATAAATTTATACACAAAACATGTCACTAGTAGTTTTGTGGCTGCAAGTGTTGTCTCACTGTTATATTGTCTCACACTTTTTACACTTAAAGCCATTTGCCTTCTTCCACTTGGGTGTTTGTATCTTATTTGGACTTGTAGTTTTAACACTCTACTCCCTGCGAATTCAGGGTCTGGATCACGTTGCATCACAAAGGGCCCGAGGAGGGTCATACCCACAGCGGGGTTCGATGGGTGCGGCACTGGTACCGGTACCGCTGTAGGTATAGCTCGTTGTCACAGACAAGTCCGCTTATGGCATTTACACTTCTCGTGTCTGTGTAAAACATCCAGTGGCTCCAGAATCTCCCTGAATCACAAACGTGTGTGTCCCTAGAAGATGGCAGACATTTCAGTGTCCACACAGTGGGGGATTTTACTGCATCACTGTGTGTGTGTGTGTGTGTCATATTTTGATGATATATATGTAGAAAAAAATATATGTTCTGCTACTGTATGGGGTTTGTATAAAATAACCCCACCAAATTGTATTTTAATATGTGGGGGTGGGGATGACAAAGGTGCCCAGAATGGTTAAGGGCCTGTGAAGGGTTTCTGATGTTCTTTGTGTTCCTGGAGAAAAACAAAAAAAATACTTGTTGATGGCGCTGCTCCACATGGTCCTTTCCCAGAACTCACAAATGACCACTGGGCTATTCTAGCACTCCTAGAAACGTACGAATGATTGGTTTAAATGCACAAAAGAGCTTTTGTAAACAAAGAGAGCCTGTTTTTTTTTTTTTTTTGGGTGTGTGCGCGCCGGCGCTCCTGCTGGGAGGGGGGGATTGTGTTGGGCTATCAATACATGTATTGGACAGTTTTCAAAAGTAATGTGATGTATTGATTAAAGTGATTTTTATATTGCATTGTTAAATGGACGTCGTGTCTTCCCTCCCTCGCGGCACCGCTGCAAGTCTCTCTTCGCCTTTACAGCAGATTCATTTGGCACAAAAAAACAACGTCACGCCGTCGTGCTGCGAATGTAGGTCAAAGTAAAAAGATTAAGCGTGTTCCACTACGAAAAGGGCACCATACCTAAGACTAGGGTTACACATAAAAACATTTATATACTGATTTAACATATAGAACATATCGCGACGACTTCAATTTGAACAGAATATGAGCCCTAACGCTGAGGCGGACGAAGCAGACACGTCCGCCATTACACGAACTATTCGACTGGAACTTGCAAGTCATGGTAGATCGACAAGAAACGGAAAAATCCGTATTCCATATGTTCTGTATAAAAAATGTAATTGCTCTTATAGAATTACAATAGAACAAGATTAAAATAGAATAACGCCTGTGTTTTTCTACTTTAAACACAACACATGAAACTCTCAGGACGGTTTCTTAGGCTAGTGATACAGCGATGCGTCAGTGCGCCAGTCATGTACCACTGAATTAATTTGTGTGTCGCGTTTGTTTGGTTCATATAACATGTACATTCCCAGAAATGTATGTTACATTTCCGTTGCCAGTCACTTTCAGTTAAGAATCACTAAGCTCAGCTCAATTCCCCTCCCCCACTCCGCCATTTTTCATGAAATTCAACGTGATGACGCTGCTCAGACAGAGACCGGGATACACCCTTTTATTGTATGCTTCCGCCGGTCGTCGGCATACGCCCTATTTATCACCAAAAATACGTTGTAAGTAATGTATAATGAATATATTTAAATGTTACTAAACGTAAATTGGTCCTATTTGTGGCTCTTTATGATTTAAAAAAAAAGAATTTCGTCAAAACTCGCATTTTATAGTCTCAACTTAGTCCTTCAGCGGATGGATACCTGGGGTATAAATAGCGCACCAATTTGTTTTGTTGCAGATTGTTCTCCGGCGCTTGGAAGAGAGACGTCCCTTTGCATCTGCCCCGTGACAAAAAGACCTAAAACGTAAGTGTTAAGGACACCACTCTGACTTTTGTGTGAGTTTATTCGTATAGCAATGTTCCAGTTAATATTTTGATTGTCTGGTAATGTTGGTAGGCTGTCGAACGGCGGTAAACTCGATTAGCTAATATTAGATTTCATAAAGGGTGTCCTACAGTATAACTGAATTATTCTTTTCATAACTCTGAAAGGCGATTGTTTTGTAATATTCACGGTGGGGATGTGGGTGTTTTTATTTGATATTTAAGTTTTGAAAGTGTTTTACTGTAAATAAGCTGTGACTGCTGGGATAATGGCGACATTTCATAAAATGGTGGAACAGCTGTACATTGCCCCCCCCATGTCAGCCCTTCTTCGTTTGGGAGGGGTCAGGTGCTACTGACGTCACTACAAGGAAATGCTTAGTCATAGAGGCATCTGTGGGAAGCTAAATTGAACTAAGACTTGCTTCCTATTATCAATCTGGCACTTTTCCAACATGACAACTTTTTTTTAAAAGCTGGCTCACCTGAGGGTAGGTGAAATAATATTGACAGTGTCAAGTTTGCCTAATACAAATGTTTAAAACTTAAAATTTCATATAAATTTTAAATCCTAACCATTAAATCACTTCCCCATCAGTTCAGTTAATTTGTGAAGATGCAGATCTTTGTGAAGACCCTAACCGGCAAGACCATCACCCTAGAGGTGGAGCCCAGTGACACCATTGAGAATGTCAAGGCCAAAATCCAGGACAAGGAAGGCATTCCCCCTGACCAGCAGAGGCTGATCTTTGCTGGCAAGCAGCTGGAAGATGGGCGCACCCTGTCCGACTACAACATCCAGAAGGAGTCGACCCTCCACCTCGTCCTCCGTCTTCGTGGAGGCATGCAGATCTTCGTGAAGACCCTGACCGGCAAGACCATCACCCTAGAGGTGGAGCCCAGTGACACCATTGAGAATGTCAAGGCCAAAATCCAGGACAAGGAAGGCATTCCCCCTGACCAGCAGAGGCTGATCTTTGCTGGCAAGCAGCTGGAAGATGGGCGCACCCTGTCCGACTACAACATCCAGAAGGAGTCGACCCTCCACCTCGTCCTCCGTCTTCGTGGAGGCATGCAGATCTTCGTGAAGACCCTGACCGGCAAGACCATCACCCTGGAGGTGGAGCCCAGTGACACCATTGAGAATGTCAAGGCCAAAATCCAGGACAAGGAAGGCATTCCCCCTGACCAGCAGAGGCTGATCTTCGCTGGCAAGCAGCTGGAAGATGGGCGCACCCTGTCCGACTACAACATCCAGAAGGAGTCGACCCTCCACCTCGTCCTCCGTCTTCGTGGAGGCATGCAGATCTTCGTGAAGACCCTGACCGGCAAGACCATCACCCTGGAGGTGGAGCCCAGTGACACCATTGAGAATGTCAAGGCCAAAATCCAGGACAAGGAAGGCATTCCCCCTGACCAGCAGAGGCTGATCTTCGCTGGCAAGCAGCTGGAAGATGGGCGCACCCTGTCCGACTACAACATCCAGAAGGAGTCGACCCTCCACCTCGTCCTCCGTCTTCGTGGAGGCATGCAGATCTTCGTGAAGACCCTGACCGGCAAGACCATCACCCTGGAGGTGGAGCCCAGTGACACCATTGAGAATGTCAAGGCCAAAATCCAGGACAAGGAAGGCATTCCCCCTGACCAGCAGAGGCTGATCTTTGCTGGCAAGCAGCTGGAAGATGGGCGCACCCTGTCCGACTACAACATCCAGAAGGAGTCGACCCTCCACCTCGTCCTCCGTCTTCGTGGAGGCATGCAGATCTTCGTGAAGACCCTGACCGGCAAGACCATCACCCTGGAGGTGGAGCCCAGTGACACCATTGAGAATGTCAAGGCCAAAATCCAGGACAAGGAAGGCATTCCCCCTGACCAGCAGAGGCTGATCTTCGCTGGCAAGCAGCTGGAAGATGGGCGCACCCTGTCCGACTACAACATCCAGAAGGAGTCGACCCTCCACCTCGTCCTCCGTCTTCGTGGAGGCATGCAGATCTTCGTGAAGACCCTGACCGGCAAGACCATCACCCTAGAGGTGGAGCCCAGTGACACCATTGAGAATGTCAAGGCCAAAATCCAGGACAAGGAAGGCATTCCCCCTGACCAGCAGAGGCTGATCTTTGCTGGCAAGCAGCTGGAAGATGGGCGCACCCTGTCCGACTACAACATCCAGAAGGAGTCGACCCTCCACCTCGTCCTCCGTCTTCGTGGCGGCAACTAAACAAATTTTAAGTCCAGTGATCAAAATGTTTCCCTATTCACTTCACTGTCTTCCTCCTTCCCCTCCCCTGTTTCCATTAATAAAGTTGAAGCATTCCTGAAATTGTGATTTGTTTCATTTGCTTAAAATTCTAGACCTACAAAGCTACTCATAGTAGGTAAATGTTTCTGCTTCCCTGGTGAGGTTGTGGGATTGCATTGGCAAACAAAGAACATGTAAGATCTTCATAGGATGTCTCCCTAAGGGTGAAAGTGATGATTCCTTGTTCATGTAAGGAATAAAGTTGTAAATGCACTCATACTACATGAGTATATATTTGTGGTAAAATTGAAGTCTCAGGTCAGACATGGCAGAGGAAGGACTTTGCAATTGTTTCCAGTTCAGTGTGTCTTGAACATACCGCTTGAGATGCTGAATTCATAGTAAGATATACAACCCAAGGGGAGCATTTTTCCGTGTGGAAGTTCAGTCTCGAGTGAATCAGGTGTGAGTTCATGGGACAAAGAACATTGTTTAACCTTAAGTTGAGCTTGAGGCGGTAACTGCTGTTCTATCAATAAGGAATACAGAATCCTTAACTCGAAGGACTAAGTATTTCAAGATTACAGGATGTATATTATGGGGAAAGATTTTCAAACAAAGTGTAAGTACAACACTTCTATTTGGAACACCTGCTTTTTCATGCAATTTTCTAATGAGGCAGTGATGTGGCAGCAGCACAGTGCATAAAATCATGCAGGTACAGATCAGGAGCTTCAGTTAATGTTCACATCACTAGTCAATGGAGAAAATGATCTCAGTAATTTTGATTGCTTGTCCTGGGCAAGCTGTTTTGAGTATTTCTGTAATTGCTCATCTCCTGGGCTTTCTACACAGAACAGTCTCCCCGGTTTACTCAGAATGACGTGAAAATCAAAAAAACGTCCAGTGAGCCGAAGTTCTGCAAATGGCGACGCCTTGTTGTTGAGAGGTTGGAGGAGAGTGGCCAGACCGGTTTGAGCCAACAAAGGCAACGGTAACGTCAGTAATCACTCTTTTCAACTGCGCGAGCATAAAAGCATCTCAGAATGCACAACATGTCGAACCTGGAGGCGGGTGGGCTACAGCAGCAGAAGACCGCGTCGGATTCGATTCCTGTCAACCAAGAGCAAAACTGAGGCTGCAGTGGGCACAGGCTCACCAAAACTGAACTGTTGAACGCTATATATATATAGAGAAACGTAGCCTGGTCTGATGAATCTCGATTTCTACTGAGGCACACAGATGATAGAATTAGAATATAGTATCAACAGTATAAATCCATAGATCCAACCTGCCTTGTATTAACAGTCCAGGCTGGTGGTGGTGGTATAATGCTGTGGGGAATGTTAATACCAGTCAATCATCACTTGAATTCCACAGCCTGTCTGACTGTCTTTGCTGACTATGTGCGTCACTTTATGGCCACAACTACCCATCTTCTAATAGCTACTTCCACCGTGATAATGCACCATGTCACAAAGCAAAGTCGTCTCTGGTTCCACAAACATGACAATGAGTTCAATGTTCTTCAGTTGCTTTCCCAGTCACTGGACCTGAATCCAGTAGAACACCTTTGGGATGTGTTAGAACAGGAGATTCGCAGCGGAAATTGCGTGACGCAATCAGTGATGTCAACATGGACCAGAAAATCAAAGGAATGTTTCCAACATCTCGTGGGCCACATGCCACCCAGAAGTGAGGCTGTTCGAGAACAACGGGAGAATGGCCCACCCGCTACACTATTGGTATGGTGTTTCTAATGAAGTCACGGGTGAGTGAACGTTTACCGAAAAGCAGGTTAAACAGGGCAGCTGTACTTTTCTCGGGATTTCGACGTGTTCGAGGAGCACCACCTCCGTACCGGGCGGTTACGAGACGACGACGAAGGTCCTGTGGAAGTCTCGCTGATCATGTGCTCTCACGCTCAACACAAACTGCTTCTCACGGTGTGATTTACCACGTCCGAGGAGAAACGCGCAAATAGCCGCAAATATCAACATTACTACCCCTGCAATTTTTTTAAACCTGAGAATCAACTGCCTTTGTATTCTTTCTTTAGTTATAACTGTCTTTCATTCCACTTTTAACTTTTCATTTTCACATTCAGCTTTCTTTCGCATCTTCATTTCTTCTCACACAGCGACGCCCCTTCTTCAAGTGACTTTTTCTAGGGTTTATCTTGAAGGCCAAATATTTATTTCGATAGTTCAGGGTAGAGGTCCGGTTTCTTCTTTTCGTCCTTTGCACTTTTTTTGCGCATTTCGTAAACTAATTTGCCGCATCCTTTAGCTTTCTTAGGCTCTAATGTACAACTGTGGACATTTCGGTGTAAAATGATGTAAATACTGTATTCTGTATGTGAGTGCAGGTGGCCTGTGGAGGAATTTCTCCACCACGTATTTCTCTTACAATCACGTGACCTTCGGTAACAGCGAGCGTACGGTATATCGTCCACTGGAAATTCAGCGTAAACCTGCTATAGTTGTTCTGATGTTCTAACAACAAAGTGTTAACGACTGTGGATATTTTTACTGATCTGTGGTGTAACAAAGAACGCATTATTTGTCCGCTTTTACTATATTGGCTCTAAAGCGTTGATGCAGCTCCTGAGGGTCTTTGCGTCAGAAACGCGATTTCCAGTCAAGTGTGGTGAATGAAGCGTTCGTTACTTGAGAAAAGAAAATCTTTGAAGGAAAAATGTCAATTTGCTTGAATTTATTCAAACTCAGTTCTTACTGTACGGTTTGTTACAATCGTTTTTATTCATTCGAAAAAAAAGCTACGGTGATCACAATGTAGCCAAATTTTATTACATAGCGATTTTTTTTCCCCCCATTTTCCATTCAGTTTTGATAGATGAAACATACTTTGGCATTAGTTTGTACTGTATGTCAGTTTTTAGAAAAATATTCCACATTCTTGAAATGAGCAAATTTTGGTGAATTTTGGCACCAGGTTCCAATCACCGAATATTGAAGGACCTCTTAGGATCTGATGCTTCCCAGGACATTTCTTTGTACCTTCTACAATGTTCTCGTGCCTTCTAGAATCTTCCATTGGCTGCTACATTTCAGTGCTTTTCCATAATGTTCCAGTGCAGAAAATCTACGTAATTTTTTGTCAATGAATGGCATTTAAAAATCTCTCAGTACAGTTTTCCTTATATGTGTGAGCAAAAATTCTGGCAAATTCTTAAAACACACACACACTTTCAGAACCACTTGTCCCAGACGGGGTCACGGGGAACCAGAGCCTACCCGGCAACACAGGGCGTAAGGCCGGAGGGGGACACACCCAGGACGAGACGCCAGTCCGTCGCAAGGCACCCCAAGCGGGACTCGAACCCCAGACCCACCGGAGAGCAGGACTGTGGTCCAACCCACTGCGCCACCGCACCCCCATTCTTAAAACATTTAGTGAAAAATGAAAAAGCAAGATTTTGTGGCTGAAACTGAAACTCTAGAAAAACTAGTCACCTTCTTCACCTCTTCCAGACTCACTTGGCCCATCGTCTCTTAAGTTCATGTGAGGTATAAATGTTCATGCACCATCACTTTAAGATGATGCCCAAATAAACGTTTACACAGCTACTCCTGTAAAGTAGCGTAAATGTTTATATTTCAAAAAAAAATTATTACTGGGAAGGTGACCAGGAATCGTTGATATTCAGATAAATTTTTATGCAGCTGCTCATCTGGTGAACATTGGTTCATATGGTGGAAAGAAACAAAGTAACTGCACTTAAGAATCACACGTCTGTATTTAAGTGTCTCTTCCTGCTAATGTAATGAACACATCGTATTTTCTATGAGATGTTTGTCGCTAGGGGGCGCGGTGGTGCAGTGGGTTGGACCACAGTCCTGCTCTCTGGTGGGTCTGGGGTTCGAGTCCCGCTTGGGGTGCCTTGCGACGGACTGGCGTCCCGTCCTAGGTGTGTCCCCTCCCCCTCCGGCCTTACGCCCTGTGTTGCCGGGTAGGCTCCGGTTCCCCCGCGACCCCGTATGGGACAAGCGGTTCTGAAAATGTGTGTGTGTGTGAAAATGTGTTTGACTCTCGATCAAACTGGAGAACTCGCTCATCTCACCTGCCTCGTCGGTGAAGAGCCTGGCAGTAACGATCAACTCAAGTCCGTCTTTCTCTCAACATATCGAACCCGCAACCTGGTTCTGCAGATACGTCCTGCTAAATGTCTGCAGCTTTTATGGGACCAAACCAGAAAAGTGCACAAAGTGTTTTATTCAGATTTTATTAACTGAGGAAGCAAGAAACAAGCAACTTTTGACTTGAGAACTCACTTCCAGTGTCTGTAAGTGGAGGACTCAGCCCAGGAGTGTGCAGTGATTTTACCAGTCGAGAACATACAGAAAAACGTCTTCTTTTTGCTCCATAACGATTTTTTTATGCTTTACCTACTACGGTAGTAGACAAAATGTTCTTTGACTCCTCACTCACTTTCCTTAACTGCCAGTTCTAGTCAGGGTCGGGGCAGTCCGGAGCCCATCCCAGAGGCTTAGGGTGCGAGACGAAGAAGGGAACACCCTGGATGGGACACCAGTGCACTGTAGGGTAGCTGGACACAGTCTCTCACACGTGCACAGGCTACGGCCAATTTAGGATTGCCAATTAACCTGAAATGGGTGTATTTTGAAGGTGGGCGGAAACAAGAGCACCTGGAGGAAACCCACGTGAACACGGGGAGAACATGCAAACTCCACACAGGCTGAGTCGGATTGGAACCTGTGGCTAAACAGCCCAGACAGTGTGAGGTCGCAATGCTGCCCGCTGCCCCCCTGTTCCTTAACTACCGATACCCGCCCCACTCAATTTTTTCCAGTGTCCTTGTCGGTTCTCCACATATTGCTGAGCCCCGATCTGCTGTATCAGGTTTCTTTGCTTTATTTTTATTTCATAAAGTCGGACGGCCGTGTCCTCGGGCAGCAGCGAACACGAAACTCCGGTGTTTCGCTTGGAATTTTTCTCTTCTAGACAAATTTCTGTAGGATTATGTTCAGCCACGTCCCTTTATTCCAACGTTAACCCCTTCGCCCCAGTCTTCAGAAAGGAGCCCAAGAGGCATTCCAGGCACACACAGCGGAATGCGACAGTTTCCTTCCACGTGTAGAAATGTCTCTCCATCCCTGAGAGGCTGCTCTCAGAGGATGCCAGGTTTTACCATGTTGTTGAGCACTGAAACACGAGGCAGCGGATCTATTCACACTGGAGCCCAGATTTAGATAAAAATGACTTATATTATTGCTTATGTGTATTTGACCTGGGGGGGTGCAATGGCGCAGTGGGTTGGACCGGGTCCTGCTCTCGGGTGGGTCTGGGATTCGAATCCCGCTTGGGGTGCTTTGCGACGGACCGGCGTCCCGTCCCGGGTGTGTCCCTTCCCCCTCCGGCCTTACGCCCTGTGTTGCCGGGTTGGGCTCCGATTCCCCGCGACCCTGTATTGGACAAGCGGTTCTGAAAATGTGTGTGTGTGTATTCAACCTTCACCTGTAACAGTGTATTATGCACACACATATGGTGCAGCTGGCAGTGCTGTCTTTCAGATGCTGTGTTTGGACCCAAAGGTTGCAGGTTCTAATCCCACTGCCGGATGTAGTACCCTTGAGCAGGGTACTTACCCTAAAATGTTCTAGTAAAATGACCCAGCTGTATATCGATAAATAATCGTAAGTAGCTTCATATTGTACGTTGTTTTGGAGAAAGCGTCAGCTAAATGAATGCACAGAAATATCTCGGAAAACACTTTGTATTCTATTCTCACCTCATCCGCGATAATTTCCAAAAGACAATCCATCTCTGAAACTCTCCCAGGAGGACTCGGGAGAAGTGCTGGTGTACCGCTGTACGCAGAAGGGGCCCAGATCAGGAGAGCTGAGGGGGGTTACTGGGATTCGCCGTCACATGGCCGACCGGGGAAAGACGTGGATTCGTGAGCGTAGAACCACAGTTTTGACTTCTACAAAGGTTGCGTTGTCCGCTACAGCAGGGCCACTCGTCCATTTTCATATGCAGAAAACGACATTAGTGCCAGTAATTTCCGCAAAGGGCAAAAATGTTCCCTGCGGACCTCAGACCTGCGGATGCGTCCAACATTCTGGGAAGCCACTAAGAGTTGTACGTCATCGTGTCCAGGCCGACATATTAGTGGCCGCAACCCTGTTACCGCAAATTGGCAGATAATCCAACTACTTTACCGCAGTGAAACCGTGACAAGGGGAAGGAAAACCTGGGGGTGTTGGGTGGGGGGGGGGTCGTTACTGCGATTTTTTTTCTCCTTAATTCTCTTGAAATGCAGCTACTCGTGATGAACGTTGCTTCATGTGGTGGAAACAAACTAACTGCTCTTAAGAATCACACGTCTGTATCTAAGTGTCTCTTCCTGCTCATGTAGTGAACACATTTAATTCATACAATTAATACATGTAAATGTAAATGTAAATGAGCTCAAGAAGTTCACCACTCCGGAATGACAGGTCCTGTCCTCAGCTCTTGAGCCCATTGCTGTTCCCACAATTTGAAATATTTGACAGCATCTACGGTAAAATAGAAGCACTGGTTCAGGTTGAGGCTGTATTAGTTTACTTTACTAGTGTAAATAATAGGGAGCCGCACAGCTGAGTCTGGTCACTTCAGAACTGTGCATTTCTGGTCTAATTTACATAAGATAAGGGCAGAAAAGAGAAGGATGTTTAACATGTAAAGATGGAGATCAAGAAATAACATATTTCTTTAATTTGTATTTTATACGAATATTAAATTCTTATGTGTTTCAATTTCATTGCAGCCCAGACAATGAGAACAAGGAAGGAGAAGAATTTTGTATCGTCGATGTGAAAAAGGTATTGTGTTGAAAAAAATCTATGTTTTAGTGTAGTTTTTGTAATAACATGAAGGTTTTTGTGACGTTTTTCAAAAATCAAGTACGTTAAATTAATTCATTTATTGCAGATAATGCTAAGTCGTCGGTGTTTTTTTCTGATTTTAGAATTTTTTTCTTTTTTAAAATCTTTTCATTAATTGTTTATTTTTTATTACTTCGGTAGTAATTCAGCTCAACTACAAATTACAATTTGTGTTTTATTTTTGTTTTCTAAAACTAATTCGCCGCAGCTCAATGGAAATGTCTATCAATGAGGTAACGGAACCTTTCCGTCCGCATATTAATGACTCGTTATTGATTCTTCCACGGTATTTATGTACTTTTAAAAAAATGACTTTAATGTACTTTATACTCTAATATATTTCTTTTTTTAATCTTTTATTAGCCCACTCTACTTTTATTATCTCTGTGTCTTCTTGTCACTGTCATTCTGTCTGTGCTGTGTAAGTTTCTGTCACCAAGACGAATTCCTTCCTTGTATACTATGTGTAAACATACTTGGCGATAAAGTTCATTCATTCATTCAATATTTCAATCATTCGGTATGTTTAACATTAACTAATAAAGAAGGGTTCACCTGCAAATGTGTAACAAAATTGAGGCCAAGTTACTGTTGTCTCGTTTTTAGAGGGACAATACAATGAGAATGTGAAGTAACTTGAAGAAAAAACACACAAGTACTTACTAAAAAAAATAATAATACAATACATTCAGGTTGGAAGAAGCGCGTTTCGCGCGAAACTCCGCCTCCTTTATTACGTCACACCAATGGGGGCCTTTGTGTAGTGCGCACGTGCAGCGAAGCGGCCGCACACTAACGCGTGTGCTGATTGGACGGCGAAAAAGCGAAAAAATAATAACCGCACGATACACGTGGCTTTTTTCTTTCCGACGCCCGCCTTTACCTTGCGGCGTCGGTGGTTTTATTAGCAGCCCGTTGATACGAGTTATTCGTGTTAAGCGGCTGGAATTTCTTTGTTTCGAGAGGAGGCGGGATACGTGGAGAGCGCGCTAAAACTACAAGTTCCGAACGCGCTCGCGAGGAGGTGTGGTCACGCGAGCACCATAAACATGAGAGCTGAGGGGCTCCCCTCCGCTGAGTCTGGCTTATCGAAGACAGACGTGAGCTTTATAGGTGAAATCAGACGAGCCGCTTTGCTGTTCGCCATCACGTGCGAGAGACGCACTTAACGTGCCCGTGCTTGGAGCGCGACACGCGGAACATCGTCTGGCGCGCGCAGCCCGCGGAGGGATCAATCAATGCGAACGCGCTGACCGACTGAGTGATTATTTTTGCGCCGATAAAATAATCCGGTACAGCGCGGTGTAAAGTGTCTCTCATTAAGTAACGGGCAATTAATTGTTACTTTTAATAAATTACTTGCCGGGGCGGGACTCGAGCGAGTCGCACGTCGTAACTTATGGCTGTTTCCAGAACCAAGTTAGCAGTCGGGCTCGGAATCGCGGGGATCCTCACGGCGGTTTTTGGGGTCATTCTCGTGTTCGTGGGACCGATTGTCATAGACGACCAGATAGTGAAGGTAAGTAGAGTAAAGCGAGGGCGAGATGCTGCGCTGCAGTGTTGTGAAAAGTCAAAGTACCTCTGCTCTGGGTCCGCTCGGGTCGGGTCGGGTCGCCCCGGAGTCCGCTGCTGTGTCTGTCCGTCCGTCTGTCCGTCCTGGGGTTTGATGCGATTCGACCGGAGCGCAGACATCACACGATCATGTGTGAACACGAAGGGAAGGCGGGAGCCGAACCGAACTGATCCGCTGAGCGTCTTCGGTTTGTTTTGTGTCAGTTTGTCGTGTCGCAGCGATCGTGCTTAACTTAAGTTCGGGGCGAAAGGAAGGAGGAACCGCGTTAATTGAACACTTTTCTCGCTGCTTTTCACTCCGTAACTTCAGCGCGGCCGTTCTTACCCTGTTTCGAACTCTGTTTTACTGCTTCACCTGGATACAACTTGTGGTGAGAAACGCTATACGCTGAGGACCGCAGCAGGGGGTTTAAAGTCACGATTCTAGAAGGACCTACAGATATAACACACTCTTACATTCTTAGAAAATTTAAATGTAAGATAAGGATTTACCAGGTTTTTGTGACGCCCCTCTGTTATATACATATATGTGTAGATCATCATGTACATACATCTACACACTTACAGCTCTTAGGAACATCTCCATCGTGGTCGTGTCTCCAATGGGGACGACACCTGTCAACTGTTTATTCAGAGGTGTTGAAACACTTTCCAGAGCTTTACTGGATACAAAGGCTACAGCGACACAAATATTTAATTTAACGGTTGTGATGGAAATCTGCGGTCCCCCCCTGCACTCGTACCTTCTTTGGATGTTATTTAGTGAGCGAACTTAAGCGGGGACTTAATTCATATGAGGTTCATAAGATGCGCTTTGCTCTGGGGTTCCTCGGAGTTCCTCAGGGCTCCTCTCTGGGACCCATAGCGGTCTGGGCGCGAACACGTTTTGGACACTCGTAATGCTGTTTTCATGCCGTTTATGTTCTTTTTACCTCTGCAGAAACGCCTCAAGTATGTCAGTATTATTATTGTGAGTGTTTGCCAGAAGTCAGTGTGGAAAAATGTACCACATGCAGAGTAAAGGGCAATCTGTGAAGATGCATTGGTCAACTTGCATGCAGCTGTATCTTGAGATTTATAAATTATTTTATATATTGATTATTTAATATTATGCATTTGGTCTTTGCTCAGATTGTCATCTGGAATTTCAGTGGAGTGACAGGTTTTGTGCTTAATGCTCTTATTTACATGTATTCATTTATCAGGCACTTTTCTCCAAAGCGACGAACATCTCAGAAAATACAATGTGTTCATTACATTAGCAGAAAGACACTTTGATACAGATGTGTGATTCTTAAGTACAGTTAGTTTATTTTCACCATATGAACCAACGTTCATCACACAAGTAGCTGCATAAAACTTTATTAAAACATCCATGATATTTAAGCATGAAAGGCTCCTTCTGCGCCGTCTTATATGTGCTAAATGTTAGATGAGTGTCCTAGATGGCTGTTTTCACATTTTTCAGAACCGCTTGTCCCATACAGGGTTACGGGAGCCTACGCGGTAACACAGGGCGTAAGGCCGGAGGGGGAGGGGACACACCCAGGACGGGACGCCAGTCCGTCGCAAGGCACCCCAAGCGGGACTTGAACCCCAGACCCACTGGAGAGCAGGACCTGGTCCAACCCACTGCGTTACCGCACCCCCTCTGTTTTCAGCCAGTGTATTTTGTAAATGGGTTATTTAATGGTTGTGTAAACCCCTCTAAGCCAAATGTTGGAAAGGGGGGAAATAAATGAGATGTGATCACCGTTTTCTCTTAATCATAAACTATTTGCGAGTATCTTCTGAACAGTTACCGATGGCGTCATTTCGTACCCCATGTACTTAAAGGCTCCGATAGTTACAGTTTTGCTGAATGTTACTGCGACGTTCACCAGGCATATTTCAGCTTGTTATATTCGTAGCAGCAGACAGGATTTCATAACGGTTTATTGCTTTCTTCTGAAAGATCATTGTTTTGGGGTTGTGTTACACAATAGTACTCATTCTTCGGTGACAATTCCCAATACCAGTGTTTGAATGTTAGAAGTGAGTCAATCTTTTTTTAACTTGGGCAACGTGTGCAGTCACTAAAGAGCTGGTTTAATTCCTTACGTAGCCTACCACACCTTCCCTTCTGTACTTTCTACTTTGTCTGCTCCAGTATAATGCACATACGTGAAAACCATTGTCTCTTGTTCCAGAATGTGGAGATCAACCCAAAAAACAGTCTGTCTTACACCATGTGGAAAGACATTCCTGTGCCGTTCTTCATGTCGGTCTACTTCTTCAACGTTCTCAACCCCAAAGAGATTCTTCGTGGAGAGAAGCCGATGGTGGAACAAAGGGGCCCTTATGTCTACAGGTATGACTTTTCCTATGCACTCTGTGAAAGGTGCACCACCTCCATGAAAAACATATAAATAAGAAAGCCAGTACAGTATTTCTGAAAAATGTGAAAGTCAAAATTCAAAGTCTTCCGTTATGTTGCCTCCTCTTCTGTGAGAGGATAAAATGTGAACCCCATAAATAAGAGTTCCCTGGGAAAAAAAAAAAAATCAAGCTTTCATATTTATTATGAGGGGTCAACCCACTAAAAATATTTAGAACGAAAATTCAAATGTACTTTTAAACATTTTAGATTCATTTTACATTGAAAAATGCATGAGGGTCTAGATACTTTTAGCACAGGGAGCGAATTGAACATTGTGTAATAGGAAATAATGTCTTCTCATATATACACAATTAGAGTAAAAAAAAAAAAAACACTGCTACTGTGTTCCCTCAAACCTTTCCTAATTTAAAAAAAAATACAAGTACATTTCATTTAACTGATGCTTTTTCTCCAACGTGACTTATTCACCCATTTATACAGCTGTGTAATTTTACTGGAGTAATTTAGGGTAAGTACCTTGCTCAAGGGTATTACAGCCGAAGGTGAGGCTCAAACCTGTGACCTTTGAGTCCCACGGCAGGAGCTTTAACCGCTATGCTACCGGCTGTCCCCAGCAATACATTTTGATCTAATTTGACCTGCTTTCTAAATGGGTGTGTCGTTGTCGGCAGCGTAACACTAAGTTTCATTGCTGAAAAGATGACTAGATGAACATGCGAGAAGTGATTTGAGTGACTTGCTGGCTGCTGGTGTGAGGATTTCCGTTGCTCCTCCGGTCAGAGCTGTGCTCCCCTGCAAGGCGTCCGGTTTGAGTTGCGCGAAGAGGCCGAAGCTCTTGCAGGAGGGCTGTTGCGTAACCGTCCGACGACTTTTTCCTCAAAAACACTTGTGCTCCTTAAACATGCAGAGGACCAGTCAAAAGCTTGAGTTTACCTTGCATGTCGGGTGCTTTCCTGATGAGACTCAAAAATATGACCTTGACATAATTTTATTGTTTTTTTTTTTTTTTTTTTTTTTAAAAGAAAAAAGGGTTTTGCAGAAATATTCAGCCCTCACATATAATACAGTAATACCTCCTTTTTCTTCAGTAATACTTTGTGTTAAGTGTGTATCAGTTTTGTGCTGCTCAGGCACATTTTTCTGTGCAGTTTTTTTTGGTTGCCTGCGTTACACTTCTGGACTGTGTTGGGTGTTGATCTTTTTTGAGGTTCTGTTACCTTTTTGATAATGAGACCCAATAAGCTTAAGTTGGGTTGTTATTATTACATTAATATATTTCTCACGACATTTTCACTGTCACGGATGGGAGTACTTGCACCTCTCTCCTGTCTCTCAATACTGCTCAACGTGGAGTGTTATCTCCTTATACCAGACACAAGTCTTCCAAGGTTTTCCTTGACCCAGTCCCAGTCTAGAGGAATTTTACCTGTTGTAGGAATACTCTGTTCCAGACACTTCTACAGCAAGCCATATCGCAGGCACAAATGAAGCACACACAGAAGTGAAGCCAATATGGTGAATAATAAAGGAAGAAGTAAATCATAGTAAGTGTAATAGGGACACCCAAACTGTAATTTTGAGATTTTGGTGTGTGTGTGTGTGTGTATGTGTATATATATATATATATATATATATATATATATATATATATATATATATATATATATATATATATACACACACACACTCATCCCTCAAATAATATAATTTGTTCTTTAGTCATCCCACAAATTCCCCTTGAGAGGTTTTGAATACTTTTTTAAAAAAGAATCTAATCCCAGATAAGAAAATGTTTTCTGACCATAATTTACAGTAAACGTAGCATGTTGTAGACAGGCCGACCACTCTACAACTGTCCTCCCCCCCAAAAAAAAGGGTTGAAATAAGGGGTGTGTTTTTTGTGGTATGTGACCGAGGGAGGCCAGTCCTTGAAATGCATGGAGTGGTCAGTACCTTGTCATAGGGCTTTACTGTGGTAGCTATTTTGAGGTACTCTGTTGCAATAAATGTATAAATGCAAGAAATAAATGATTGTCTTAAAATTCCCATATGTAGCTTAAATTTTCAGTGGTATTGCCCATGTTTCATCACTTAAAATGGATTGTTACCATCAACCTGTAGGCAATATAATACTGTTTGGAGTTTCTTTATACCTTCAGTACAAAATGCGTTTTTTTTTTTTTTTTTTTTTTTTTTTTAAAGTTAAAAAAAAAAAAAAAAACGTTGTCTGAAAGTGATCACTAATCAAAACGATGGTCAAATCAGTATATTCTGGATGTTATCGTGAGAAATGGAAATGTTTCAGTGGAAGGGACTGGTATGTGTACATAATGTTGATGTCCTTCATTCCCCGTGACTAATCTGTGGTGTTTTCTGGAGATGTTTGTGCAGTTCATGGGTGACGGTTTGAGCTCTGCTTTCCCACCATGACTTCCTGATTTGCAGACAAGAACAGGCACATGATTGGTTGAAACATGCGTGTAAGGTGTCGTATGACTTTGTCCGATCACCAGGAAGCAACAAAAACTTGCTCTTTGGAGAAATGCATGACAAAGGGCTTGAGGAAGACCCTACAAGTTCCTCAAAGAGTCATATGCAGTAAAGAAGTGCTGAGTGGTTGTAAAAATGTCTTGACTAGAACAGTTTCTCAGTTTTGAGATGTTAAATTTGAGGAACTTTGACTTCTGATTGTCACGACATCCTTGTGACAACATCGTTGCTGTAACGTTGCATCGTGTATCTTTCGAAATGGGGCTGTGGGAGCGTTCGCTCAAGCCATGACTTTCACCGTTGCCCTCCCTCTTCTGTAGGGAGTACCGTCAGAAGGACAACATCACGTTCCATCCGAACAACACGGTGTCATACCTGGAGTACCGGCAGTACCACTTTGTGAGGGACATGTCTGTGGGCGACGAGTCTGATGTGGTCGTCATCCCGAACATGCTGGTTCTGGTACGGGCTTTACGCTTTTTATGTCTGTTACTCCATCAAAACCATGGTAAAATCCTCCCGAATTCCCTGAAAACATCTGCAAAGTGATACACAGTGAAACGGCACAAGGACTAAGTCCAAGTCTGAGGAGCATCGGTTTGACTAAGGCTTTGACGATACAGTTGGGTTCCTGTCATGAGGCTTTGTCTCTTAACTCCTTTGTTGTCAACTTGCTGTGCTCTGTTCCTCTACCCCTCTGCCAGGGTGCAGCAGTGATGATGGAGAAGATGCCGCTTCCAGTGCGTTTGGTGATGAGCGCCACGTTCACGACCTTCAATGAGAATGCCTTCCTCAACAAGTCCGTGGGCGAGCTCATGTGGGGGTACGACAGCGAGCTGGTGGACTTCCTCAACAAGTATCTCCCGGGCATGCTGCCGACCACGGGCAAGTTTGGGCTTTTCTCTGAGGTGTGTACTTGTTTCCTGACCGGCCAGTTCTGCACGCGTGTGCATGTCACAAGGAAGTCCTTGTGTGCCTTTCGCTGGCATTTCCTCAGAAGGTTGTTCCTGTTGCGAGATCTCTGTTGGATTCAAGTTGTCATTTGTGTCCAGAACCTGCAAAAAGAGGGAGCGGGGGTTTCTAAATGGGTCAATTTGAGAGGATGATGACCCGGTGTTTCTCGACCTGCCTGTAGTTCAACAACTCCAACACTGGGCTCTTCACGGTCTTCACGGGTCAGGATGACATTAGGAAGGTTCACAAAGTGGATTCCTGGAACGGGCTTAAGAAGGTGAGTCAAATGACTCGTGTGACAAAGAACACAGTAGATACAATGACATTTGTTCGTTGAGCAGACCCTTTACCCCAAGTGTGTACGTGTTCTCGCCCTGTCCGCACGAGTTTCTCCCAGGTGTCTGCTTTCCTCCCACATTCCAAAGATGTGTTTTCGGTCAGCTGGTTGCTCCACGTTGCCCTCGGTGTGCATGTGTGAGCTTGACTGCCCTGTGATGGTCCGACGTTCTGTCCCGAGCATAGCCTGCCTTACACTTGTGGAATAGGCTCCGGACCACAACAACCGTGTATTAGGAGAGGCAGTTAGTTACTGACAGCGGAAGGACAGACTTTCTCTGAAGTGACACACAGCTGAGGGTTCACGAAACTGCATTTTGCAACTGACAAAGAGTTGTGATCAACGGACACATTTATTGAACGTTTTCCTGATAACATGACTTTTTGCGTGAGTAGCTGCTGGACGGTACGAAGGGCGCCGTGTGGAAGCGGAACCGTTAGGTTGCAGAAGACATTGCGATGTTGGGATACACAGGTGGTCCTTGCCTTCCAAAATATGCGACCAGCACTTACGATGGCCGTCCCATTAATGTTACATTTATTCATTTAGCAGACGCTTTTCTCCAAAGCAACTTATATCTTACAGAAAACGCAATCTGTGCATTACATCAGAAGACAATTACGCGTTTGCATTTATGTCTAAGTACAGTTAGTGTCTTTCCACCCTATGAACTAATGTGCATCGCATAAGTAGCTGCATAAAACTATCGGAAGATCCGTGATTCCTGATCACCTTCCTGGTAATTAAGTGTTTTTGGAGATACACAAACATTCATATTACTTTACAAGAGTAGCTGTGTAAGGGTTTATCTGGGCATTATCTTAAAGTTATAGTGCATTTACACCTTACATGAACTTAGGAGATCATGGGCCAAGTGAGTCTGGAAGAGGTGAGTTTTCAGATCCTTTTTAAATGTGGACAGGGATTCAGCAGTTCTAAGTGAAAGAGGAAGTCGTTCCACCACAACGGAGCCAGAACAGAGAACCTCCGTGCTTTACCTGGCATACGCGGAATCACCAAGCGGGCAGGTGTAGAAGAGTACAGTGGTCTGGTTGGAGTGTAGCGGTTGAGTCTTGTAAATTGCTGGGAGCAGTTCTGTTGACACATTTGTAGACCATAACCAGGGTCCTGTATTAGAGTCCTGATTGGTTTTTGCAATGAGAACTGCACCATCTGGTGTGCAATAAGGTGGGCGTGCCACCCTGCACCATCAGCGGTCCTGTTTCATTTATAGGAATGTTTTGTTTTGTTTTGTTTTAGTGTAGTGTTTCAAGTTACATTTGTGTAGATTAGCTAGTTGCAGAAACTGTAAATATTATGCTGGTGCAGATGTGAAAAAAGCAAAAGAAAACAGATTTAGAGATGAAAGTGAAAATAATAGTGCAGCACAGAAAATGCCTCTTAGTGTCGTTTTAATAGGACTAATTTCATAAATTAGTGTGAAGAAGGAAAAGACAAATCCGTGTTATCCAGTGTAGCATTAGTGCATGTTAATTGTCATGACGCAACAGCTGGTAGCCTAGTAGACAAAGCTGCTGCCTTTAGACCCAAGGGTTACGGGTTTGAATCCCACCTCTGGCTGTGCTACCCTTGAGCAAGGTACTTACCCTGAATTGCTCCAGTAAAAATTACCCAGCAGTATATATGTGTAAATATTTGGAAGCTTGTCTGGTTATAATTATAACCAAACGTTGTAAGTTGCTTTGGAGAAAAGTGTCAGCTAAATGAATAAATGTAATTGTTTATATATCTGGTTTATATTGTGCACTGTAAGGGGGTTTGTGAATTATGAAGCTGACTTGTGGTGAGGTCGTTGGAGCGGAACTCCTTCGTAATTTGAGGACGTCCTGTAGAGGCGCTGGAGCGGTAACGCACTTCTGTAGTGCGGCGGGAAGCTCATTCTCCTGGTTTCCTCTACGAGTTTTTAGTGTCCCTCGCAGGTTGAGGGAGGAACCCTGTCCCGGTTCTCCGGAGGCTGCTTAACCACCCTGTTTCGGGCTCCTGTTTGAGCTCTGGGAAAGGACCCACATCACGCTTCGAGAATCTGGGCGGACTTCTCCGGAAACATTTCTTCAGTCTGACTCGGCTCTGTGCGCCTTTCCTGCCGAACTGGGACTCGTTGCTCCTCCCTGGAGCGAAGGGTCACCAGTTAGTTCAAGTTCCTCACCGGGTCTGTTTGCTTGGTGCAGGTGAACTACTGGAGAACGGAGCAGTGCAATATGATCAACGGAACAGCAGGCCAGATGTGGCCACCTTTCATGACCGAAGAGTCTACCCTGCCTTTCTACAGTCCAGATGCATGTCGGTAATGTGATTTACTTTGTTGTTATTTAAAAAAAAAAAAAAAAAAAAAAAAAGTGGTAGCTGTCACCAGGTCCCTTATCTCATGACGTTTCTAAATGGAGACCTTTCAGGAATCGTTTGGTGAAATTATAGCACCAATAGGAGTTCCTGTGCATTTTAAAAATCCCCCCCCCCCCCCCCTTTTTTTTTTTTTTTTTTTTTTTAAAAAGATTATTGCTCACATGATTGAATGACATACATGATGTGACATTTTTCACACGTCTTTTGTAGAAGCCCCTTCTCCTCCCAGTTGAGTCATGGCCATTAGTTGAATACTCATTTTGTACTTCATGGAAACTACAGCGGTGCTCACCTCCTCTGAGGAACTCGCTCGGGGGACTGGAAATTTGAGGCTCGATTGTGATGGAAGAGCTCCATTTGAGAACCAAATTGTGCTCGTTGACTAGTTGGACAGATGTTCTCCTGTGAGCAACAAGCAGGAGGGAAGCCCAGTGGGAGAGAACTCGCCAGTGTACCACGGTGGAGGTTTTACAGCGTTGGTTCTGGCTGCGGTGTATACTGTAATTTTACCAGAGTACAACTGAGGAGGTTCCTGCATATCTGATTGGGAAATGGGCTCATTTGCTACTGTGCTTGTAGTTTTTGTGCTTGTGCAACTCTACTTATTACCTGTTGAGCAGCTGACGGTGACCTTTCGCCATCCTCCAGTAGCTCATTTTCATAGCTTCCCATCATCGTCATCCTACTCTTAACGGCGGACTCGTATGTTAGGGTTGGGCTCATCCACAGCACACTTCGCTCGTTCTGCCCAGGTCGATGGAGCTGGTCTACGAAAGGCCCGGGGTAACGAGTGGGATCCCTTTCTTCCGCTTCGTGGCGCCCAAAACCCTCTTTGCCAACGGGACAGACTACCCCCCGAACGAGGGCTTCTGCCCCTGCCGCCAGTCTGGCATCATGAATGTCAGCAGTTGCAGGCATGGTGAGTGTTTCCGCCTGGGGAAAACCTCCCTCTCAATTCAAGTCTTGGCGCAAACGGCCTTGACGTCTCCCAGCATCCCCCGAGTCGCCGACGCTTAATGTCCAAGTGCTGATCCGATGGCGTCTGTTGTTCCCCTTCAGATGCCCCGGTGTTCATGTCCCACCCCCACTTCTACAACGGGGATCCGGTCTTGCGGGAGTTTGTCCTTGGGCTGAACCCAACGGAGGAGCAGCACGGCCTCTTCATTGACATCCATCCAGTGAGTAACCCCGTCCGCCAGCGGTGCCCCTCTTTGTTCAGAGGAAACGCTGCTTAACGCTGCTTTTTGTGCTCTTCTTTATAGTTTTACTTGTCATTTTTAAGCTTTTTTTTTTTTAATTGATCCTTTTTAAAAAAAAAAAAATTCTTCCCTGTAGGATGTGCAGTGTTAAAATGCATATCGTTTGACAATACTGTAACTGTGCCCACATGTTTATGCTTTTTTTTTTTTTTTTTTTAAATGTCATATTTACTGCTGGAAGTGGAAATGACACAGAAATACAGATTGTGTTACAGGCTGCTATTAGTTCAACACCAGTTAATAAATTAAGTCTCCAGCAGCTTTTGAAGCTGCATTTTGGGCTTTTATACTGTGTGAACATTCTGGGATTTTATACAGTTTATGGCAGTCAGGTTATAGTCGTAATTTCAACATTCATTGGCGTGGCACACATTTCCTAGCCCAAGGGAGCTGAAAATTCTACTTTGAAAATTCGTTGTGTTCATTTCTTGCTTACGCTCTTTCCGGGATGAAGGAAGCATCCGCTCCCTCGGCGCAGTTGCCATCTTTGCTCTGCGTGCTTGTTCATTGCTGACTTTTTGGTTCTGACTCCTTAAAAACAAATCGAGGCTTAATGGTAATTCGAAGGCCAGGAGGCATGATATTAAAGACACTCTGCAATCATAATACTGTGTCTTCCGTTGCTAAGCAACGCATTCTCTGATAGGTTTTTATTTCTGTTCGAGTCAATGTCTCCCACAGTCATTCCCCCCCCCATCCCCGGATCATGATGTTGACATTTACCTTATCAGTTTGGTTGCTGTGCCTCATTATTCCCACAGGTCTAGTAGGGTCACTGCTATTTTACCGTGTAAACGGGAAGGTGGGGGATGAACCTGTCGGCTCGGTGCCAGTGGGCGAGTTGTTTTAGGCAGCATGGCGGGAGGGAGGGTAACAGTATTGTAAGCTTAACTAGCTTTTGGTATTTTTAATATAGTGTGTGTGTGTGTGTGTGTGTGTGTGTGTGTGTGTGTGTGTGTGTGTGTGTGTGTGTGTGTGTGTGTGTGTGCGTGTGTGCGTGTGTGTTAAATATAAGGCAAACAATTTTTAACCAAACACACTTGAAAGCTTTCTTTTACTCTGGTGCCCTTACATGCAGCCTTGATGTGGTGCAGGGTACAGGTGAGCATCTGCACTGAGGGTGACAGTGGCAACTTTGTCTTCGTCTCAACCCCTCTTTTCTACGGCCTGATTTTATATTAGGTGTAAAATAATCCGACCGACAGGCGCGGAACCCGGAGCTGCTCGGCTCTGGTCCGAAACTTCAACTTGGAACTCCGACCCCGGTCATATCGAGGCGCTTGGTATTATCGATTGTACCATTTGACTTTTGTTCATATAGCTGATGCTTTTCCCTAAGGTGACGAACAAAGCTGAGTCTCTTACCATCATTCACCCATTTGTACAGCTGGCTTTTTAACTGGGGCACTTTAGGGCAAGTACTGTTCTGGAAAGTACTAGAGCCAGAGGTGGGATTTGAAGTTGTGCCCTTTGGCTCCAGAGGCAGCAGCAGCTCTGTCCACTACACTTCCAGCATTTTTCTTTGAAAGGCACTTTTTCTATGCATTGTGTTGTCAAACTTGGCAGGTCGTCCAATAGCTTGTGATGCGAGGGGCAGTGTCGACGTGGACAGACGCAGCGAGTGCCGTCTCTTTATTCGTCTCGGCCGGCGTTGACTTTGACACGTCGTCGTGCACTCTCCCCATCGTCTATCTGCCAGCGACAATAAAAGTTGGACCGCTCCCATCATATCTAAATTGGCTAGATAAATATCTTTGTTGCTTTTGCCAGCAGGTTTTGGATCTTGTCACGTGTCCTGTAACCTGTCCCGGTTTCACACCTTGTCCCGCTGCTCCCGCCGTCCTCTCCTGTGACTGCCCCGTGGGACAGCGGCCCGTAGCGTCCGTCTCCGAACTTCGACCTCCCGAGGAGTTTGGCTCCGTCTCGTCCTCGTTTGCGTGGTTGCCAAACCTTGGAGACGTACCAAGTGGTTACTTGTCATATCACGCTCCAAGGACGTTTGATACGCTAATTGGAAATTGCTCTGAGGGTCACTTAGCACAACAGATAATGACAGTATCATGGAATTAATGCCACTTTATAGCTCCAATAAACGGTCCTTTGTGCCCCATAAACAAATCGGCGTGAACAGTGGACCTGTCACACTATTTACTCAGTTATTGGCTTCTCCTGCAGATATCACTTTATTGGTTTGCTTAGCAAAGAAGGGAAAAACTCTGGAGGAGTTCTTACTCAGCAATAATGTTACTGCACTTTTTTTTTGGTCTAGATTAAATGGACACCAGCTTTGAGGTGTCAAATGATACTACATATGTCATATAGGGGTTTGTGTTCAAAGTAACAAAGGTTGTGCTGCAGCACAAGAGCTTCCAAACTATGGGTTCCGTGACATTGCGGGAGAAACTGTATATCGGAAAGAAGCACGTGGTGCATTTCTGCATCAGTCAAGGTGTCGCGGAGACGGGGTTGCATCTGGATGCGATGTAATTCTGAATGGTGACGTTCTTCCATACAATTCCTTTTTTCAGTATCGGTTGTTCAGTGATGTAAAAATGTCTTGTGACTTAGAGGCTTGAAATGGCAATGATCAGGCTTCTCGAGAGGAGTGTGTGTGAATACAGACGCTGTTCTGTCTCCGCTGAAGCTCATTTTAGGCACCGTTTGTTATCGCCGTAACTGATATAATTACAAAAGTCATGTTTGACCAAACCTGTGTGACCTATCGGTATTTTTGCCTTCGTGTTGTTGCTTAAAGGCGTACGAGGCCTGAAACATTCCTTAATTACATACAAATAAAGGCATAAAACATAGGTTATTCAGGGTACTGAACTTTAAAGAAGTTGATGCTTTCCAGTTTTTCTATTCTGGGTGGGGTTAAATAATTGTAAAATAAACCTATTGCTTTGTTGTTTTATATTTTGTTCTAAAGCTTATCGTGTATATTCCGTGCCGTCTCCGGTCAGTCCATTACAGACTGTCCTGTACCTGCATCTGACATGGGCACAGCTGTGCTCCTGAGTGCAACAAATATTTAATGTTTTTTTTTCTTAAGAATTAGTTAATTAAACTAAAGGTCCTTTTTTAGCATAGGAATGACTGAGTGGGGGCTTTGAAGGTCATGTTTTGAAACTCTAACCCTATGGATTAAATAACATTGTGTTTCTAGATTAATCTTTACACAATACACTGTCATTTAGGGTTAAATTTATGGTTTTCCATTTCGAATACACGAAGTTCAGTGTAATCAGTAGTGTAGTAATATTAGAAGTGGAATCCAAAGCATAATGTCACTGTTTTCACCTCTTGGTTTATTTCGTTCCCACTTTTTTTTTTAATTTTGCTGGAATAAAGCATCATCTGGAGAAAGTTTGGATGAAGCGGGCGGCACGGACGGGTGTGGATGCGACACCCCAGTGATGAGGAGGAAATGTGCAAGACTGAATGCTTTAGGATGCACTGTGAGCCTTGCTGAAGCTTGGTGAAACTGATTTACCCCCTCCCCCCCACCTCACCTTTAGCCCTGTATGATTGACAGGAGACCGGGGTGCCGCTCAATGTGTCCGTCAAGCTCCAGCTGAACCTGTACATGAAGAAGGTGCTCGGTATCTCGTAAGCATGGCAGTTTCTTCCCGCTAACTCTTGTCCACCTTTTGTAAGGTTGATAAAGTCGAACTCTTGGTTAAATCTGAGTGTCTTGGTGGCATTTCGATTCGTTTTCTCCACTTCGTATCTGTGCTAAACTTATTCAGGAGGTCAGACGGGAAAAAAAAAAAAAATTGTTTTGTGTTTGTTTTTTCAGTCAAACTGACAGTATTTCTGAGGTGGTGATGCCCATGATCTGGTTTGAAGAGGTAAGGTGGTGTCTACTTAGAACATTAATCGCTCATTTGTAAGTCCTCCCCAGTACAGCAAACCCTCGGTTTCAGGAAATTAATCTGTTCCTGAGAGCAGTGCAGATAGTAAAACTTTACATATAGAAACCATATTTGCCATTGTTTCAAGCGGGTAAAATAATACGTTCCCAGTCCATCCGAAAACCCTAAAACGGCATTTGTGCAGCGGCAGTGCAAGAATGACTGCCGAGGCTCAAAGTACGAGACGGGAGCCCGACGGGGAACAGCTGATGGTACACTAGCGCCGGCTACAGAGCAGTACTGCATTTCCGCTTCACTTGCGTAACAAGTAACTTTCAGATTTTGTTTGGAGACGCTTTGCGTTGATTTCATTATACTGACTTTGTTATGGAAATGAAAAATTATCAAAGGCCCAGAGACCTTATACCGAAGTTTTGATTAAAGGGTTTGTAAATTGAGGGATGCCTGTATGTGCATTGGACCACATAGATGATTCCAGTGAATGTCACCAGTACTGATACTGGAAGTACTGGTGGTGCATCAGCGTTACCATTGAATCGGAATACAGTTCATCCAATTGAAATGAACAAACCCTTCGACCGTAAGTCAGCTGAAATCGTTCACAGTGCACCACGTGTTTCAGAATGGAATCGTCCAGTCTCGGTGCGAGGAGACCACTGTAAACGCTGGTTTTTATTTCGGCCCACCTATCGGTAACTGTTTAAATGACAATTAGAAAAGTAACGTGCCTCAGCCAAGGCTTTGTTAGTAAATCGGACTCCGGTTGCTACGTAATCGGTAATATAGGCTAGACCGTGGTCCTCCTCCCTTGTTTTAGAACTTCGGTCAATTTCTGTGGGAACTGAAACGACCGAACGATTTTGAATGCTGACACTTTTACGCCGTTTCTCATAATTCACAGAAAGGGTATATCGATGGCCCAGTGCGCACCACCTTCTACGTTAACCTGGTGCTGCTTCCCACTATCATGGAAGTGATGCAGTACGTCTTCATCGCACTGGGCCTTTTCCTGGTCCTCTCTGCCTTGTTCTTGAAACTCCGGGACAAGGTAGGTATTGGACCCTGGCATGCCCCCCCCCCCGAACCCAGAGTCCATCCTTTAGTGAGTGCATGGCTTTGCGTTAACACAAGGTCAACTTTGTGTTTTCCCCATCCCAGTTTCCTGCGTTGTCCTCCAATCTTTTTGTTTGGTCTGTTGTACCCCCCCCCCCCCCAGCACATCATGTCCTTTTGACTGCTAAAGTCCCTGTTTCTGTTGTTCTGGCAGGACAGAGCTACATATTTTCAAAAGTCCCTTTAACACAAAATTGTGGCTGTTGAAGGGTCAAAGTACAGTTTGTTCTCTCACACACACACAACTCGCACAGAGTCCTTTACAGTCCACCTTGACCCTACAAACACTCATATTCTGCAGAATACAGTGTGTTGTCACTGATGCAGATTGGGGGGGGACTCCAAGTCTCGCCTAAAGCCATGACCCTTCTCCAGACACTCTTCTCACTCTTACTGTTAGTTATTTGAATGCAAAAAGTGCAGAAAACAGGTGGAATTGTGTTTTTCCCTCAATGTGTTGACTAACACACACACACACACACACACACACACACACCTGTTTTGAACAGCAGAGCTTCTTTTTTTTTTTTTTTTTTTTTTTTTTTTTTTCCCCCCTCCTCCCTTGGAGGCCGAGGAGCATTAAACTGTCAACAGAGCTGAAGGGCAAAGGGTTTCGTTTTGTTCTCAAACACCGAATGAACGATTGCTGTGTGTTTGGAACCTGCCGTGTGAATCCACCGTGAACGAAACTGTAAAACTGTTTCCAGATCACTGTGTGTTATGTTTTGTCTCTGTAAGGCAGCTGTTGTGAATTTTTTTTTTTTTTGGGACATTTACTGATACATGCATGTAAAATCCAACAATCCAAAAAAAAAAAAAAAAATTGGAAATTAGTTTTGCGGGACACTTCTAATCGTCAGAGATCAAACTTAATCGGAACTGTTGCCTGAAATGAGTCGCTGCTGAACATCTCCAAATTAACTGCATGCGCTGCTCGGTCTAATCGGTTATGGAAGCTGCAAATTTTAGCGCTGCATGAATAACGAAATGACGAGGCGCTGAAGGCCGATCCCCTAAACCGTGCGAGAAAGCCGTCGTGAAGGCTGACTGCGTCCTCACCTGAGCGCATTAAATGAGCCTCGATTGTCTTTTAGGACACGGTAAAAGGCACAGTAAGCGACACGAGCGTTAATGAGACGCACAACGAAAAGTTTATCGTGGCCGCAGGTGGGTAGAAACGAGGTTTGGACACCTTGCCTTCCTTCAGTGCTCTTTCTCAGGAGCTGTGTGCATGTGTGTGTGTGTGCTTCTTGTGCCCCTCACTTTTTTTTTGTATGTATTTTGGCTGTGAAACATTTAAAAAAAAAAAAAAAAAAAAAAATTACAGAAATGAATAAACAAAACTTTGCAGTGTTAACCCTCCAGTGTATGGAAGGCAATTAAACTGCTAGGGAGTCTAACTGAAATAGTTGTTTTTGCCCGCTTACCATAGTAAATAAGTCATGGGCCTTACACTGCCCTGGGAACATACCTCATTTCCACACCAGTCCGCCGCCACTCCTAGTGCGGCTATCGGTGACGGTGAACGTGTGTGTCTGCGTGTGTCGCGTCCATCCTTTCGTGGCAGTTACTCTGAGAAACAGAATGATGAGGGGAGACGTGTGTGTGTGTGTGTGTTGTCACACCGACAGGTGTCGGTCAGCGCACGCTAACTGCACAGTCAAACTGCAGCGAAGCATCTCAGTCCCGTGTGGTACAAAGTGTTTGTTTGTTTTTGTTTGTTTGTTTGTTTGTTTGTTTGTTTTTTCTCCATGCAGAAAAGGCTGTTCAGCTCCTCTTTCTTCGAGTCACACACTTGTTGACAGATCCATACGCGTCTATATGTGTACATCTATATAACGAAACGTGTCTTACAGGCTCGTGTGTGTATTTTAAAAAAAAAAAAAAAAAGAGAAAACTGAGGTGCTTCTTCCAAGGATCCTGCTGGATGCAGTAAACGAAGCGTTGAATTCTGCACGTAGCCTGCGAGCCGTGGGCGTTGACGGCCGGCGGTCCTGCTCTCTGTTGCACTTTGACTGTGGGTTCGGGTTTGAGGCAGCTGATAGGGTTTAGGGTTAAAGCTGCCGCCTTTAGACCCAAAGGTCATGGGTTCAAATCCCACCTCCAGCTGTAGTACCCTCGAGCAAGGTACTTGCCCTAAATTACTCGGGTAAAATTACCCAGCTGTTTAAATAGGTGGAGAATTAAGTAATGTAACGCCAAGCGGCTTTGCGGACAAGTGTTGGCTGAATGAACAAACTAAGAGATGTAAGTGAGTTGATGTCCCTGGCACGTTCATGTTCTAACGCTGCCTTCTCTCTACCCGTCGGTGCAGAAGCACGTCTCTGAGGATGCTGCTCGGCGCCCCCCGAGCGCAGACTCGGACCCCTCGCTTTCCGAAAGAGCCCCCTTGCTGCGGGACGCCGTAGACCGAGACTGTCCCGTTCCCCATGTGCTCCAACCCTGATCCCCTCGCATTACTGGCCGTGCGTCCACCGTGCGTCCAGCTGTTTTTCTGTGGCCCGCTGGACTCCGAGCGCCGGAGATCTCCGGCGGCTGTCCGTATCGTGCGGAGACGCCGTTCCCGAGTGGACTTGGACCTGGACCGGTCCAAAAATCCTCTCCCTTTGCACGTCGGATCACGTCCCAATGAAAGAAGAGCTGAGCTGCACTTTGTCCACTTTGCGGACCTGATAAACAGCCGAAGGGCAATTCTGCTGAGTAGGAGGGACTTTGCCGCAGGCGCCCGAGGACCGTAGTGGAGCCGGTATCAGCAGTTCAGCAGTGCTCCCTGCCACCGAAACACTTTTATCGGGTGAGACGTCGAGGTAAACTTCACTTTTGTGGCCTCTTTGCTGGAAGATATAACCCATTTCAAGAAAGGTGTGTGTGTGTGTGTGTGTGTGTGTGTGTGTGTGTGTGTGTGTGTGTGTGTGGGGGGGGGGTGTTTTTTTTTTTTTTTGCCTCAATCTTTTGTTCAGGTTTAGCTTCAGGCTGATGAACAACTGTAAACACCTTAAAGAATCTTCATTTTAATTAGCTTTATTATGTGCTACATAATTATACACTCATATGAAATAAGCTGCTATATTTAGCTGCTTATTTTCCTAACATATATGTATATGCACTAAAATCATAAAGAGAGAATGTAAGAAATCAGGAAATGTGTTCCGCCAAGGTTTGCACTGAAGGCCAGAACTGTGAAGGAAGTAGTGTCATCGTTACAGGAACGTCAGGAAGCGCCAAAGGTTTCCTCTGTATGGTCTGTAATCTCCATAACGCACAGCTGGATGGAAGGCAGTGACCCCTGACCCCCCCCCCCCCATCCAGTGTTTTGCAGGATGTGACCATCTGAGCCGCTTTGCCCTTAGTCCCTGTCGTCCTTCCGCTATTGTCGGCATTATAATAGCAGTGTTATTAATTCAAACGTGTGTGTGTGTGAGAACTGTACCTTGCTATTCTGATCCCTTTTCACACTTTCTATATCCAGAAATGGTTTCCCTTTCCACAGTAACCCTTCCTTACTCTTTCAATAAAATTGTTTACATGCATTGATTTAGTACCTGCTTTTCCCCTAAGCAGTGTACAGTTCAGGGTGCAAAAATGTGCTTTTCCAAAGTTTACCATGTTCTTGTTCCAGCAAGAGAGCCCCCCCCCTCCCCCCCCGACAAACACTAATGGGGGCTCTGCAAACACTGTTCTGTGCCAATCCTCTGCAGTGATATTTAACAGTTGAAGTGTCAGTCGTTTAACCCGTCAAATGCTCATTTTGCTTTTGCTGTATTAATAAATCAGCACTTTGTGTACAGTCTTCTTCCAACAATTTGTCTCATTGTGCCTGACAAATTTCCTGAAATGTTGCAGCTGGGGTAATAAGAGTGAGGTGGCACTTTTAAAAAGCTGTGTTAGATGTGTCCCATACACAGGGAGAAGGATGCAATCCAAGGAGCTATTTCTTGAGGAAGGACAAGGCAGTCGCTGGGGGAAGGAGGTGCCCTCATCCGCAGCCTAAGGTTGAAGTGGGACCGCTGATGAACACCACCGCTGGCAAAAAAAAAAAAAAAAGAGGAATTGATGAACAACATTCATGTGTAGCAGGGGTGGGAGGGGGGGGTGGTAATCTCTGGCCTGGACAGGTAGGGAGAAGATGTGCACAATTAAAGAGGGCTGTAGCAGTATTTCCAGTTGGATTGCAAGCTGCTCTTTGCCTTAGGCAATACTGCCCCTATGGGCCAGAATACAGAACTGATTTCTAAATTAAATCAAATCAAATCAAATCAAGCTTTATTGTCCCATCACCGTCAACATAACAGCTAGAGAAGAGTGAAAATCTTTAGTGCAGCTCCAGAAAATGCAGTGTTGAGAGTATAACATAAGTTACGCTCTACAACATAAGTGTACACTTTATGCAATCCCTATATATAGTAATACAATACATGGGGGGTTGCTCAGTATACACACACGCACACACAATATTGCACAGTATACACAATATGCACAATATACGCAGTATACATAGTATACATATGACACATGGGGGGGGTAACGCAATGTACACAGACAAAACACAGTATATATGCAACTTGTATTCACAAAATATACAACAAATAAACATAAAGCATCTATAATGTATGTATAGAGAATATGTACATGTAGTCAAGTTAAACAGCAAATTTTGTTTTTGGTCTCAGTCCTGGGTGTTTAACAATCTAATGGCCTGAAGAAAAAAGACTCCCTCAGCCGACTTAGGGGGGACCGGATGCTCCGGTACCGTCTACCTGAGGGGAGTAGGTAGAAGTAGTAGGTTGGGGTCGTTAATGATCTTATGTGCTTTCCTCACACACCGCCTGTTGTAAATATCCTGGAGGGAGGGAAGCTCAACCCCCACAATGTATCTGGCTGTCGACACCACCATTACCACTATATTAAAGGGGAGATAAAATAATTTTAACCCAAATATCTCCACAAGCACCTGCCCAACACAGCCTGAAGAAGCTGTGAACAAAATATTAGGATCCATCCATTCTGTTTTCCTGACCGCTGCTCCAACTAGGGTGGCGGAGGCAATAGGGAGAGCAGAGCAGCCCAGACGTCTCTGTCCCTTGCAACTTCCTCCAGCTCAACCCTGGGGTTCCCCAGCCGTTATATCACTATGAGATATAATCCCTCCAGCGGGTCCTGGGTCGACCTCGGGGCCTCATCCCAGTTGGCTGTGCCTGGTATACCTCCAAAAGCTCGCCCAGGGGCCATCCTTACCAGATGCCCAAACCACTAAATATTAGGATAAGATATTAAAAATAATTAAGAAGGAAATGAAACACTAAATGAGGGTTTAAATTTTAATAAACTACTGTACAGTAAGTCCATATGAAAATAGCAAAGAGTACATTTACATTTATTGCTTAAGCAGAAGTTTTGGCTACAGACACATGATTCTTGAGTACAATCAATTTGTCAGATACCATGGTATAAACCAGTGTACATCACACCAGTAGCTACATATAGAGTTTTCCATTACATTTATTCATTTTGCAGATGCTTTTCTCCAAAGCGACGTACATCTCAGCAAAAACACATTATTAAACAGCTGGTAGTGTAGTGATGAGAGCTACTGCCTTTGGATGTAAAGGTCATGGGTTTGAATGTCACCTCCAGCTGTAGTACCCTAGAGCAAGGTACTTACCCTAAATTACTGCAGTAAAATTACCCAGCTGTATAAATGAGTAAATAACTGTAACCTTAACACCGTAAGTTGCTTTGGAGAAAAGCATCAGGCAAATGTAAACAAACTTCCATCCGTCTTCCCGCCAACATTGGACACAAGGCTGAAGGGGTGGGGGTACACCCCGGACAGGACACCAGTCCATCACAAGGTATCAAGCAGGACTTGAACCCCAGACTCACCAAACAGTAAGGGACTGGACAAACCTGCTGCACTACCACACCCACCTAAACAAACTTACTAAAAGTTATTAAACAAATATTTACATGTTTATTGAGCACATAGGAGATCAGGGGATCAGTGAGACTGAAAGAGGTGAGTTTTCAAACCCTGCTTATATGTAGAAGAACATGAACAAAAAACATTACAAAAAGAAAACATTTCTTAAAACTGTAGTAAAACAACAACAAAAACAATTCAAAATTAAGGAGAGGTTACCGCACGTTGGTGAGAAGTGCAACTCATTGGCTCACGACCTCTGTAGGATCGGGGAAAAGTCCATAATAGCGGAACCAGTTGGTCCGAATGCCGAACACGGCGCTACTTTTCTGGGGCCCGTATTCCGAGTCCCTATACCCGGAGTCCATATATCAGGAGTTCCTATACTGGCAGCCTGTATATTGGGAGTCCTTACACCGAGAGTCCGTATACCGGGAGTCCCTATACTGGGAATCCCTACATCTGGAGTCCATATATCGGGAGTCCCTATACTGGCAGTCTGTATGCTGGGAGTCCCTATACCTAGAGTGCATATACTGGGAGTCCCTGTACCGGGAGTCCTAATACCGAGAGTCTGTATGCCAGGAAGGGGGCGCGGTGGTGCAGTGGGTCGGACCGGGTGCCGCTCTCCAGTGGGTCTGGGGTTTGAGTCCCGCTTGGGGTGCCTTGCGACAGACTGGCGTCCCGTCCTGGGTGTGTCCCCTCCCCCTCCGGCCTTACGCCCTGAGTTGCCGGGTTAGGCTCCGGCTCCCCGCGACCCCGTATGGGACAAGCGGTTCGGAAAATGCGTGTGTGTGTATGCCAGGAGTCCATATATCAGGAGTTCTTATACTGGAGTACAGCAGCAGTATTTTTAGAAGAACGTGCGCGTACCCTGGAAAGAGATCCCTCTTCAGGGTGGTGTTGGTCAGCACACCGCACAGGAGCCCGAACTAAAGAGTGCAAAGACACCCCCCCAGGCTCCACGCACCTGTGCTTCTTCAAGCTGCGCCGATGAGGAAAAGCACTAGATGGCAGGAGAGACCAACTGCAAGTCAGAGCAACGTGACGTCACAGCAGGTGAACCCGCAGTTCTACCTCAGTAGCAAACTCCGCGTCAGTCCTGCGAAAGGTCCTGATTGTTTGATAAAGTTTGTGTTTAACAGAATTAATAAAAACACAACATACATTAATATTCCAAATGCCTTTCTCTTCTTTTTGGTCATTGAAAGAGCTGTTCATTGACGTACAGTACAGGTTCTCTGTTTTCACTTAGTTTCTCACTCTCTGGTTGCTTAAATAACACAAATTCTAATCTCACCTCACAGAGAAAAGTGAGAAGTTACCAGTAAAAAGAAATATCACAAAAATACTCCCAGCTGATCCGGCTTCACAAAGTCACCAGGTGACCTGACTGCTGTCTTTGGTCTAAAAGACTGGAGGTTCTAGTCCCAGCTCCACCTGTAGTACCCTTGAACCCCATACCTTATCTCACACACACAGTGGCTGAAACTGATTGTCCCAAGTGGGGTTGTGGTGAACCAGAGCCTAACCTGGGAATACAGGGTGCAAGGCTAGACGGGGAGGGGACACACCTGGGACAGGACTCCAGTCCATTGAGGACTTGAACTCAAACTGGCTGGAGAGGAGGACCTGGACAAACCTACTGCATCCCTCTTACATATGGTAAATTACTCAAGTAAAATTACCCAGCTGCGTGAATGAGTGTATATAATTGTAAGTAGCTTAATGGGTACTTAATGGCAGGGGTGCTAGGTGTGTGTGCTGATGTTCTAATAAAACATTTGTCACGAATGCTGCCTCTGCATCCTTCTTTGCACCATCCGGACCCAAGACCCCGCGCGCCACACTACGTGATTCCCCCACAAGCTGAGGCGACGTTAACATTAGAAAAGCTACATGAAAAAGGACTTCAGAATTGCAATCTAGTTCTAACTTGTTAGTTTCTTTAATTAATTAATTAATTTTAAGTGTTCTTTCTATCTGTTGCTGTTCTGCGGGTTGCCACACAAAACTTCGTGACAACAAAGAAAGTATCTTACGGGGGGGGGGGGGGGAGGGGTCAGTGAGATAGCAGGTACCTGAGAAACGGCGGACTCTAAGACCCAGTGGAAAACACACCAAGGCTGATGTCGCTCCGGAAATGAAGCGCGGGCCACTAGCGACACCTTGAGGACGTGCGAGGAACGACAGGTCAACTCCGTCCACGCAAACTTGAGTCGTGCGTCTGTCGGTTCGTTTTATTCCTGTTTGGGCCATTTGTGTCCGTATAGTCTGTACACACCGATGAGCCTCCCAGTCGACCGATTATTTCATTGTATAATTATTATTGAATTTCGAGAAGACGCCATCATACATATTGAATGTGCGCTTCCAATGAGCTCTGTGTAGTGTTATCAGCCCACACTTATTCACCAGGGAGGGTAGCTTACACTGCTAGATACATTACTTACAACAAGGGGTCACTCATCCATACATCAGTGGAACACACACACTCTCTCTGTCACTCGCACACTATGGGGAACCTGAACAGCATGTCTTTGGAGTGTGGGAGGAAACCAGAGCACCCGGAGGAAACCCACGCAGACACGGGGAGAACATGCAAACTCCACACAGACTGAGTGGGGATCGAACCCACGTCCTCTCGCACCATCCAGGCGCTGTGAGACAGTAGCGCTACTCGCTGTGCCGCTCCCTTTAATTTTACTGCCCCCTTTTTAGTTATGAGAAACTGTGGTTATACTGAAAACAGATGTTCTGTAATGTATTCACTATAATATCTTTATTGTTCTTTCTCTGCACCTTTTACTTATTAGCAAAAGTCAGAAAGGTTGTTAAAAACTGATTTGTAATTTATCCGAATATTCTGATATTGTGTGTTATTTCAAATTTTTCTCAAAGCAATTCTGTGTCACATCTCTTTTTTGCCAGTTAGGGAATGAGAAGCAGGTTAACTGTAATTCACCCTCTCTTTACATTTATCTGACACTTTTCTCCAAAGTGACTTACAATTACATTGTCAGAATCGCTCGACCCACAGAGGGTCGCGGGGAACCGGAGCCTAACCCGGCAACACAGGGCGTAAGGCCGGAGGGGGAGGGGACACACCGAGGACGGGACGCCAGTCCGCCGCAAGGCACCCCAAGCGGGACTCAAACCCAGGACCCGGTCCAACCCACTGCGCTACCACACCCCCCAGCTTACAATTTATACAACTGGGTAATTTTACTGTAGGAATTTAGCGTGAGTTCTTTTCTCAAGAGTACTACAGCTGGGGCTGAGATTCGAACCGATGACCTTTGGTTGAGAAGGCAGACTCTCCAGAAAATATGCTTTCCTTTGCTCAGACTCCCAGTATTGCTATTGAAATTGCTTTGTTTCTACGCCTTTACTACTTCTTGTGAGCATGTTCCAGGTCCAGTGACCCTTATGTTTAGATGCTCTAAACCTGCACGTGGTGTCCTTTAAAACAGCAGAGACTCCGTGACTTTTACACCACATACTGTATGTACATTCTCTCGTTACATCATTCCCTTGTAGTTGCAACGGTTTCCACTGGCTTAGGGGACAGATGGTAGCAAAGTGGTTGGAGTTACTGTCTTTGGGTCCAAAGGGTGCAGGTTTGATTCCCACTTATGGCTGTAGTCCCCTTCAGCAAGGTACTTACCCTTAATTGCTCCACTAAAATTACCCTGCTGTATAAATGGGTAAGTAACTGAAACCTTAACATTGTAAGTTGCTTTGGAAAAATGTGTCTGCTGATTGAATAAATGTAAATGAATTCCTGCAGTGATGATCCAGAACCATCTCTATCTTGTTTCCAGTCCATGTCTCCACTTTGGGTGCAGCTGGTGGTGTAGTGGTTAGAGCTGCTTCTGTCTTCTGGCCTGAAGGGTTCGAATCCCACCTGCTGCTGTAATGCCTTTGAGCAAAGTATCTACCCTGAAATTGCCCAGTTATATTACAAAGGAAGATAACTGCAGATAATTCAACATTGTAAGATAGTTTAGAGAAAATTGTCAGCAGCTGCATAAATCAGTTATCAGGTCATAATAACTGACAATATGTCACTGAACCCTTCTTTATCCCAAACCCTTTCACTTTTTCCAGTACCTAAGAGGGCAAATGAACCTCATATTTCTTGTATTTACAATAATTAGGACATTCAGTCCAAGTGCACTTACACAAAAATAAAAGAGATACAAAGAAAAAAGGTTTTGTGTACCTTTTTGTTTGTTTCTTTTATTTTTTCAGTTATTAAATGCATCGCGGAGCCTGAATGTTAACAACAGGTAAAGGTACGTCGCTGTGCGGCTTCCAGCTCTGCAGGGGGCCATTGCTCTCTGAGATGCCCATGTGTGCAGAACGATGAGTCTGTGTGTTTCACGTTCACGTTCCCGCCCAATCCGCGCCCGGTCCTGCGACCCTCTGTGTTCCATGACTGTGTCCCGGGGCAAATCCCACACCCAGCAGCCAGCACTGAACAAAAAGAGGAGGGGAGTTTGGAGTCGTGGGACGACCCTCTGGCTCCATCCTGGTCCTGGTCCAGTCCACAGCACGCAGCAAGGAGCTTGGATGAACGCTTGTGGAGCTTCTCCTTTGCCACTCGTCTCGATTCCACTCAGACTCTCGGAAAAGGTAGAAAGTCCGTCCGTGCCGCCGTGCGTTTGTGATGTGACTTTTTCGAAATATTGTCCACGTGAGGTATCGGTCAGTCGAGCGGTTTGTGGTAGAATGCTGTCCTACGTTCCTTTGCGAAAATGAAGAACGTTGGGCTTCGACGAAGGATAACTGGACTGCGAACCTTCTGCTATCGGTAGCGGCTGGTCCAGTGCAGGGTCACGGTGGTATGGAGCCTATCACAGGAGCATAGGACGTGAGGCAGGGTATACTCTGTGCGGGACAGCGGTCCATCGCATGGCAGACGTAGAAACATTTTGCTTGTATCTCATACACAAGTGACAGGAGACTAAATTTACGTCGGATCAAGATTGTGTATCTCACCGCAATCTTCCAAATTGTTTTTAATGTGTTTTTCAGTATCTCACCACGGTAAGAAATGCTCCACAAGCAAAGGCCAGTGGAAAGGTAGTAAACCATGTATTTTTGATCGTTTATCATTGCTACTTGTCTGGATGCACATAAGCTTTTGAAACAGAAGAAACTGAGATTTAACCTCAGTTACTGTCGACTTTGTGATACTGAAATTCGACAGTCCGGACAGTACGGCTGACTCATCGGTGCCGGTCACTTTACTGTGATTCAGCGGTGACCGACTTTCTTTTTAATGCTGCTTTTGTCCCTTTGACTTCTCCTCAGGAGACTTTAGAATGAACCATCAAGGAAGCGAATGATCAGTAGTTTGCAAATGCACACATGACCCAATAAGACACATAGAACTGTTGGTGTATGTGGCGTAAGAGTGTGTGTTTGCGGTAATAGAGGCTTTTGCTGTGTGTGTCTGTGCGTGTGTGTGTGTGTGTGTGCGTGCGCACACACGTACATACGTATGGACCACAGCTGCCTCCTCATTATATGCCACACTGAGGTCCCTGAGGGTTTGTAGGCCAATCAATGGCTGTCGGCCCGAATCACCAGTAGGTCCTGTTCAGTACATCCACTGAGTGTGAAGGACGTTCCCCTCGCTGTATCAGTTACACTCATAGGAAAGAACGAGCGCGGGATACATATAACACTGTCCTCGCTACAACTCAGAGTGACCGACACGGTTAAGAGCAGCCTTACCGTGGTGCAGCTCCCTGTTTTCCATATGCTCTCTTTTAGCACCATGGCACTCTCTTCCCCAAAGGGACACACAACTCAGAGTAAAGAAGAATGAATTTCACCAACAGATGGAGAGATATAGATGTACACAGAGAGTTCTCAAAGTCCATTAGTTTTTACCTGCCATTCAGTTTTGGCAGGTGGTAGTGCAATCTAGCGGCTACAGCTCCTGTAGGTGGATCCAAAGGTTGCAGGTTTGAATCCACCCTCAGCTGTAGTACCCTTGAGCAAAGGACTTACCCTGAATCGCTCCAGTAAAAATGACCCAGCTCTGTAAATGAATAAATAATTGTGAGTGGCTTTAGAGAAAAGCATCAGCTGAACGAATGAATGTAAATTACAAATAGTTCTATACACAATTTGTTGGGACTTTTTTTTTTGATTGAGACCATATAGTGCAAGTTTATGAGCAGGAAGGAGATCAGGAGAGCGGTGGGTCCAAATGGGACCCTTCTTAAGTGTTGAGGGACCGAGAGGGAGTTCTTTCCAGCACATTGAAGCCCAAACTGAGAACCTTCATACTTCTGAGTTCAGAGTTCTTCTGACGGTCCTGTAGGCATCAGGGAGCAGATGTGCCGATGGTTCTGTAGGCCGTAACCGGAGTGTTGAACTTGATCCGGGTAGCTATAGGAAACCGATACGGAGACACGAGGAGGGGGGTGGAAGGGAACCCCTCGGCAGGTCAGACAGAACTCCTATTATGCTATTCTGCATTATCTGGAGAGCTCTGATGGCAGAGGCTGGAAGGGCAGACAGGAGGGAGTTGCAGGAGTCCTGCTTCCTAGCCATGGTGTACAGTCCAAGGTTTTATTTGCTGTACTTCTTATCCCTTTAAATTACTCCACTGGTGAATTGAAGACATGTGGAACACATGTACTCCTCTTCGTTTAGTAAATAGAGCACAAAAAGACAACACATTTTGTAAAGATGGTACAACTGTGCTTTAGGTGTGCTTAAAAATCCATGCATTCACCAAAGGGGGTTTTATTGTGGGTAATAGCATTTACATTTACATTTATTCAGCTAGTTTCTTTCCACCATATGAACCAATTCAAAAAGTTGTGCTTTGCTTCCTCGCTGTCAGGACTATGTACGCGCAAAATGTCAAGTTTGAGAGGACAATTTCCCTTTATTTAATTAAAAATTCCTATTGAGCTTCCCTCAGGCTCAAATTACTTTGCCATTGATCTGTGTACAGTAGATTCACGTGCATTTTGATTTCTGCAGTGTGCTCCCTGCACACACATGGCTTCTGTGTAGGGATGACTGGCTGTGCCTGGAACACTATGTTAAATACTTTATTGTCGCTCATACAGATACATTCATAAAAATCTATTATGTATGATACATATATTGTTTCCCCCTTTTTTCAAGCAACTGTTGATCCTACTGCCTCTGATGGGTTTTTTCCCACCTCCTCTTTTGCTCTCAGGATGGACCACGAGGGGCTCGGGAGCCATGGCGTGGCAGGCCGATGGCAATACAAGGAGGATGAAGGTGAGCTGGTAACCCAGTAGACGGGGCCATGCCCGATGGGAATGGTACTGGGCAACGTTTACTGTGCGTGCAGTTCTAGTGCTCTTTGAGTTTTCTTTTGTGTTCTTCGAGTTCTGCTGTAGAGCGACGTGTTGGGTGTTTTTGATGGGGATGCACTGCTCGCTTGTACGGGTTTGTATGAAGGGAGTTCTGGTGCAAGTTACTCATGCTGGTTGTATGTGGAAGTCTGTTGGACTTCCTTCAGTACTTCTGCACTTCTTTAATTGAGTGTTGCTTTGGAGAAAAGTGCAATGTACTGCTATGTCTTTTCCTGAAAGCGCGACACCCACGCCAACTGACGAGATGTTGAACACCCTCTTCCAATAGATAGACAGGAAGAGCCATTTGTGGGATTTTCATATATGAAAGGCCTAACATATATACAGTAAATTAATAAAAAAAAAATGATGCCACGCCCACGTCATCGGCATAATCGGATACACCTGGGGCTCGACAGCTTAAAAGGCAGAAGCGAACGATGAGGGTCGCGGAACCTTGTTCGCCGATCACCCACTCGCTCTGAGTCATCCTACCTGCCGCCTTGTACCCTGCTCCTTGCTCCTCGCTCCTAGCTCCTCTTCCCTTCGCCCGTCTCCTGAGACTGCTCCCGCCCCGAACCCTGATCCGCTCACTCGTGTTCTGACCCACTGCCTCTTCTCCCGACTCCGACACGGATTTCCTGGTTTAGCTCGTTTTCAGTCCGAAGACCCTTGCTTGTATCTGACTTCGATTCCTGTCTAGCGTCTGAATAAGACCCTGTGCACTCTGCACTTGAGTCCGCCCCTTCCTTCCGGGACAAAAACCATGACAAATAGTTTCATAAAATAAACTTACTGCAGTAGTGTGCGTAAGGAAAACAGAAGTTTTATGTGACATTTAAATAAGTGGATGGTAACACAATTTCAGTGCACTATGTCTCGTAGTCAAACAGCTTATTGGCATAATATTCAAGCGTAGTGTCAGTTTATTAGGCCGCACCAAATGTTTTGGGCCCAGACCGGATGAGGAAAACCATATGAACGACATTCGGGACTGATTAACAGTAAGCGTTATTAATTATCTCAGACCGGATATGTGAAAAACTGAATTTCGAGATGTTGAACAGGAAATGAGTGTACGTTTAACTCGGTTTGCAGAGCTCTTCTGCTGGTATCACATGCCGTTCACACATCTTCAGCTACAGCTTTGTGTGCACTCTGCAGACCGTAGGGTTTGCTGTCAGTCAATGAGGCTAAGTGGACCTAACTAGCTCATCTATCCAGGGAAACTCAGAGTAATTAGTCGAAGCTGCGGATGGGTCTACTGATTTGTGTCCCGACAGACTGCACATGAAATCGCTCCGATTCAGATGATGTTTTAGCTGCTCTTCTCCACTGCAGAGCATCAATCTGTCTACATTGGTGTGCCCATGCCACGGGGCTACCGGCGCAAGCGGAGGAGACAGCGTTCCAGGGACCGGGACCGTCATCATCATCGCCACCGGCATGAACACCATGGTCGAGACCAGTCGGAGCAGTGCGAAGACGACCAAACGGTGGATGTGCAAGACCACAGTCTCTCTGACATCAACCACGCTAGTGAGATACTCTGTTCATTGTCTGTTGTCTTTCTAGACATGCAGAGAGACACATACACACACCTATAGACATATACACTCATATATACTTCTCTTGTATAATAGGGGTTCTTTTGCAAGAATTCTGGCTTGCATGTAATTTGTACCATGAAATTAGTTTAACCAGCAGTCAAGCTCACAGTTACAAGAAACACCGTATGAGAACAGACAGTTTTGAGTGTGAGTGTGTGAGTGAACGAGTGTATCATATCCTGGATGCATCTTGTCTTGTGCCTGATGTTCTTGGGACAAGCTCTGGACCACCACAACATTGCACAAGTGGTCACAAATCATCATTGGATTGATGGATTCCCCATTTATTGAGGGATGGACTGGTTCATGAGGATCGATCTCTCCTAACTTTGTCAACCGAAAGACATGGGTGGGGCTTCTGTGCCAAATATGAGATTTTACTGCTGGGCAATTGAGAGCCTCTAATTTAACGGGAACATGTTTTTGGACTGTGGAAAGAAGTCAGAGGTGGTGGACAAATTCCAATAAACTAGGAAACAAGTGCAAATGGGGAGAACGTACAAAGTCCCTACACACTGAACCTGTGCTTGAACTCACAGCCTTGGACCTGTGAGAAGTCATGTCCCCCTCAAACAACAGAATAAAAAGAGAAAAAAGTAATATAAATGACGATGAAAGTGGGCAAAGGGACAGTAAAAAGGAGTATGCAAATATGAAATGTGTATGAGCAATTTTGAAAATGTGGCTCTTAAGCCTGGATTTAAAGGAGTCCAGGTGATATGGTCTTGTTTTTTCATTAGATTATCTCTGCGATTAAAAGAAAAAGCATGAATTTTGCATACTTGGTGATAAAAATTGGTGAAATAGATCCAAGGTGGAAAAATAGTTTGTGGATCTAGAATTCTTAAATAGTTTTTCCATTTAAATGAATGATAATAAAAAGTTCTTTTTGTGAGATCTCACTTTACAGAGAGATCTTCAGGAATAAATTATACTCGTTATGCAAGGAAAGTCTGACCAAGGTTGTTTGTCTCATGCATCACCCGTTTTGTCGTGGCACGGCCCTGTGAAATATTGAGCAATTTGTGATTAATACTTCACAACAAACTAAATTCCCAGCATGGGGGGAATTGCACTCCTCAAGAGCAAGTCCTTCTGAAGTCTGTAAGCCGATTAGGCCTCAGGAACTTGAAAACTGGGTCAAACCACCTCGCATCCAGCACCCTGAACCTCGCTGCCTCTGGCATCTAAACAACTTCTGCATCCTATGAGCCATGCACATTTTAAAGGGACTTGAAGGTCTGAACGCTTTTTTAAAGCCTCTCTACGAGTAGCATGGAAAGCCTTAAAGGAAACGTGCATGCATTTCGAAATCTCTCATCATCAGAGTGCTTTAGAATTACCATGAGTTACCTAAACACTGCAGTGATAGTGGTACTAACTGTAACTCCTCAGTATACATTTTTACTCAAAGCAGGCTCCAAGGAGAACAGGGCAGGTAGCACTCATGATGAACATCACACCTCTACTTTGTATGAACGGAAGCTCAGTACAAACACTGTCCATCATTGTCCTCTGATGTTTGTGGGAGGAGAGAGGAGTGAAGGATGAAGAGTGGTGTGAGAAAGGGAAGGATGCCAAAGTTGTCCTGGAGGCGGAGACTCAGGCTTTGTCCAACTCCTCAGCCTCTAGCAGTTGGAGCTTTTCATTCCAGCCCAGCGTTTCAGCACAGCTCGCAACTATGCAAGAACAGCTTTGAGCCGCTTAGGTGCTGCACAGCACCTAAGAAAGCAGCGCGGTATAACCGGTGTATGACATTGGCCTCGTACCTGGAGGAGTGGGAGGAAGCACCGCATTTGAGGGGCTAAAGGGGTAAAGACAGTGACAGTAGAGGACCTTGGAGGTGATCTAAGTAGGTGTTTTGCGGAAACTCTGAAGAAGCGTCAACGAGTAAACAAAGTTCAAAGGAAGAGGGCTGGAAGACACTGATGCCGAAAGAGAGACGCGTATGGGAAGAAGGAGAAAGCGAGGAGACTGAAGAGAGGAGAGGAGTGCAAACAGGCCGCATCACCGACACCTTTGCTGCTGCGCCGGTCCCACGTCTGTCTGTCTCAGGCACGGTGCCCAAAGGAGTCTGAAAACGACGCGCTTTCCCTCCCTTTGCCACTCCAGCCTCACGCCCCCAATGACAAGCTCTACGCACGCCCTTCCATGCAGCTTGCTGGTAAAGGGTTCGAGCAGTACCACAGGTGTGACTATCTGTCTGTCTCTCTCACTCTAAGTCCGCCTCCCAGGAATTCTTTCCGTGTTTCTTGTCGCTGTGTATTTCTTTTCATTTTCATTGTGGGATACAAACCATTGAGATTATGCAGCAACATTTGTATTTATTTATTCCTTATATATTATTGGAATATGCTATTGAATTTTAGAAATGTAGTTTTATGTGTGTGTGTGCGTATACAGTACGCTGTAAAAAATTCTTTGTCGGCCACATTTCAGGGTCAGTCGGATCCGGAATAAAGCCGCGGCACTTTGCTGTCTCAACATTTACACTGCCACTGCTTTCTCAAGTATCCCCACATTCCAACCCTCTCACTTGCATCAGTTCTTCAGGCTCCGGGTCAAAGCCGTTTGTCTTCCGTCACCACGCCATCCGGAACCTTCCCTCCCCGTTACTTTCTCTCTAGTGTTAATACCATCCTGGCTGAAACAACACACATTGTGGCTGAATGATAATTATTTTAATCAGCCACATGAATTAGACATGAAAATAGGGGTCCTGGGAACCTCTGGCATTGTGGTTGTCCTTTTCAAAAGTTGCAGTACACTTATTGGAGGCAAACTTGTTTCATGAGGAATTTCGTCTTCAGGTTTCAGGAATTTCCAAAGTTCTCTTCCCAGCCTTTGTGAAGGAATTTAGAGAGATGCTCTATACTTGCTCTGCTTTGATTCTTTGCTCCAGTTTGTCCCATTCAAGTACTGCCCCGGTAGCCCAGGTGCGCTCAGATTTTTGCTCAAAATATTGTGCAAATAATATAAATGTGAATATATTTCTTTACTGTGATCCTTTTATTGGCAAAGTTATAATAACTGCACTCCTCCGTGAACCGCCACCTTATCGTGGTGGAGGGGTTTGAGTGCCTGAATGAGTCCAGGAGCTATGTTGTCTGGGGCTACATGCCCCTGGTAGGGTCTCCCATGGCAGACAGGTCCTGGATGACAGACGAGACAAAGCGCGGTTCAAAAACCCCTTATGACAAAAAAATCAAGGCGTCCGTTTACCCCGCCCGGTATGGGGTCACCGGGGCCCCACCCTGGAGCCAGGCCTGGGGGGGGGGCTCGCATGCGAGCGCCTGGTGGCCAGGTCTATGCCCACGGGGCCTGGCCGGGCTCAGCCCGAAGCCACAACGTGGAGCCGCTCTTCGGTGGGCTCACCACCTGCCGGAGAAACCATAAGGGGCCGGTGCGTTGTGATTTGGGCGGTGGTCGGGGCCGAGTGCCCGGCCGACCCGAACCTCGGGCGCCAACTCTGGTTTTTGGGACTTGGAATGTCACCTCACTGGCGGGGAAGGAGCCTGAGCTGGTGCGGGAAGTTGAGAGATACCGTCTAGATATAGTCGGGCTCACTTCCACTCACAGCTTGGGTTCTGGAACCACTCTACTCGATCGAGGGTGGACTCTCCACTATTCTGGCGTTGCCCAAGGTGAGAGGCGGCGGGCTGGTGTGGGCTTATTAATAGCCCCCCAGTTCAGCCGCCATGTGTTGGAGTCTACCCCGGTGAATGAGAGGGTCATCTCCCTACGCCTTCGGGTCAGGGAACGGTCTCTCACTGTCGTTTGTGCTTATGCGCCTAGCGGCAGTGTAGAGTACCCGGCCTTTTTAGAGTCCCTGGGGGGCGTGCTGGAAAGCGCTCCCACTGGGGACTCTGTCGTTCTACTGGGGGACTTTAACGCCCACGTGGGCAGCGACAGTGATACCTGGAGGGGCGTGATTGGGAGGAACGGCCTCCCTGATCTGAACCCGAGCGGTGAGTTGTTATTGGATTTCTGTGCTAGTCGCGGTTTATCCATAACGAACACCATGTTCATGCATAAGGGTGTCCACCAGTGCACTTGGCACCAGGACACCCTAGGTCGGAGGTCGATGATCGACTTTGTAGTCGTTTCTTCTGACCTTCGGCCATATGTCTTGGACACTCGGGTGAAGAGAGGGGCTGAGCTGTCAACTGATCACCACCTGGTGGTGAGTTGGATTCGATGGCCGGGGAAAAAGCTGGACAGACCTGGCAGGCCCAAACGCATAGTGAGGGTCTGTTGGGAACGTTTGGCGGAGGCCCCTGTCAGAGAGGTCTTCAACTCCCACCTCCGACAGAGCTTCAACCAGGTCCCGAGGGAGGTGGGGGACATTGAGTCTGAATGGACTATGTTCCGCTCCTCCATTGTCGGTGCGGCTGTTCGGAGCTGCGGCCATAAGGTCTCCGGTGCCTGTCGCGGCGGCAATCCCCGAACACGGTGGTGGACACCGGAAGTAAGGGATGCCGTCAAGCTGAAGAAGGAGTTCTATCGGGCCTGGCTGGCTCATGGGACTCCTGAAGCAGCTGACGGGTACCGACGGGCCAAACGGAGCGCGGCTCTGGCAGTCGCCGCGGCAAAAACTCGGGCTTGGGAGGAGTTCGGTGAGGCCATGGAGGAAGACTTTCGGTCGGCCTCAAAGAGATTCTGGCAAACCGTCCGGCGACTCAGAGGGGGGAAGCGGTGTTCCACGAACACTGTTTACAGTGGAAGTGGTGCGCTGCTGACCTCAGCTGAGGATGTTCTCGGGCGGTGGAAGGAGTACTTTGAGGATCTCCTCAATCCCTCCGACACGCCTTCCGTAGAGGAAGCTGAGGCTGGGGACTCGGAGGGGGACTCGTCCATTACCCTGGCTGAAGTTGCTGAGGTAGTCAAAAAACTCCTCGGTGGCAAGGCTCCGGGGGTGGATGAGATCCGCCCCGAGTTTCTCAAGTCTCTGGATGTTGTGGGGCTGTCTTGGCTGACACGCCTCTGCAGCATCGCGTGGAGTTCGGGAACGGTGCCTCTGGACTGGCAGACCGGGGTGGTGGTCCCTCTTTTTAAGAAGGGGGACCGGAGATTGTGTTCCAACTACAGGGGGATCACACTCCTTAGCCTCCCTGGGAAAGTCTATGCCAGGGTACTGGAAAGGAGAATCCGACCGATAGTCGAACCTCGGATTCAGGAGGAGCAATGCGGTTTTCGCCCTGGCCGTGGAACACTGGACCAGCTCTATACCCTCACTAGGGTGTTGGAGGGTTCGTGGGAGTTTGCCCAACCAGTCCATATGTGTTTTGTGGACCTGGAGAAGGCATTCGACCGTGTCCCTCGTGGCATCCTGTGGGGGGTGCTTCGGGATTATGGGGTTCGGGGCTCGTTGCTACGGGCTGTTCGTTCCCTGTATGACCGGAGCAGGAGCTTGGTTCGCATTGCCGGCAGTAAGTCAGACCTGTTCCCGGTGCATGTTGGACTCCGCCAGGGCTGCCCTTTGTCACCGATTCTGTTCATTATTTTTATGGACAGAATTTCTAGGCGCAGTCAGGGAACGGAGGGTGTCTGTTTTGGTGGCCGCGAGATCTCGTCTCTGCTTTTTGCGGACGATGTGGTCCTGTTGGCTTCATCAAGTCAAGACTTGCAGCGTGCACTGGGGAGGTTTGCAGCCGAGTGCGAAGCGGCGGGGATGAGAATCAGCACCTCCAAATCCGAGGCCATGGTTCTCAGTCGGAAAAAGGTGGATTGCTCCCTCCGGGTTAGGGGGGAGTTGCTCCCTCAAGTGGAGGAGTTTAAGTATCTTGGGGTCTTGTTCACGAGTGAGGGAAAAATGGAGCGGCAGGTCGACAGACGGATCGGTGCGGCGTCTGCAGTAATGCGGTCATTGTACCGGTCTGTTGTGGTGAAGAGGGAGCTGAGTCGTAAGGCGAAGCTCTCAATTTACCGGTCGATCTACGTTCCTACCCTCACCTATGGTCATGAACTCTGGATCATGACCGAAAGAATGAGATCGCGGATACAAGCGGCAGAAATGAGTTTCCTCCGCAGAGTGGCTGGGCGCACCCTTAGGGATAGGGTGAGGAGCTCAGTCACCCGGGAGGAGCTCGGAGTAGAGCCGCTGCTCCTCCGCATCGAGAGGAGCCAGTTGAGGTGGCTCGGGCATCTGTTCCGGATGCCTCCTGGACGCCTCCCTGGGGAGGTGCTCCGGGCTTGTCCCACTGGGAGGAGGCCTCGGGGCAGACCCAGGACACGTTGGAGAGACTATGTCTCCCGGCTGGCCTGGGAACGCCTTGGGGTTCCCCCAGAGGAACTGGAGGAGGTGTGCGGGGAGAGGGAGGTCTGGAGTACTCTGCTCGGACTGCTGCCCCCGCGACCCGGCCCCGGATAAGCGGAGGAAGATGGATGGATGGATGGATGGATAATAACTGCAGAAATTCGTTGAAAAGTTCTTTTAAAAATAAGATTGTAACATGAAACCATAATGAGAGTAATGATTAGTTTGAAGGCACATCACACAGGAGAGTCCTGCCGTTGACTGACTGTCTGCCTGAAAATGTCTCTTTGGATTAACCTCCCAACTGCAAGCTGAGGGGGTGTGAACTGGAGGCGCCGATGATTTGGAGGGGACACCTCTTTACGTGAATTTATCACAGGATGAACCAATCATGGGCTGCATTAGCTCATGAGAGGATTGCGTGTGATGTGGATGGTTGTGTTTTAAGTTGCATCACCGCCATCACATTAGTCACAACCTGTGGTTATAAATTTAGCAGTAATTTCTTATTATGAACATCACTGTATATACAAAGAAATAGCTTCATTGGCAACTTAAGATGTACCGCTTTTGCCAAGATACACCTAAATAAATCCCAAAGCAATTATTTTTCTTCCAGGCTAAAATAGTAGTATGCACCCATCTAGATATTACAGCGTTTCACTTGAATTTAAAGTAGTTACCCTTGTCTGTGAAGGGTACCCTTTAGCACTCCTGATTCCATCATAAAGGCTGAGAGAACGTGGGGCGGCAGGGAATTTGTGCAGAGCTGAATATCCAACAAAAATGAGCATCCATGCAGGAGCAGGACTTGAAAAGAAGGTCACCAAGATGTCTTTGTGAAATTTAACTGTTAAGGTTCTTTATGGCAAAGGTTGGGGCAACAGACCAAGAATGGCAAGACTTGCTCTCAGTGCTGGGTGCTATTTGGCATGAACTCAGCACTGTCCATCGTCCCAAGGACACTGTCCCTGCCATGAATGTTGGGATCAGAGCACTGTGCTCAGAGGATCCCTCTCTTAAAAAGGAGGCAAAGTGGATGGAGACATAGACAAATCTTGCCCCAGTAATCAGCAAGAGATTTAGGACTGCGGTGAAGATATGTGTTCCATGAGGAAAACTACCAAAAGACTATAGAATACATCAATACTACTAATAATTTACAAATATTATTTATGACATACATTCATGCTCACTGCAATTACATATGTATTACACATATATCAGTGCCCAGATGTTTGAATCTGGCTGATACTTTCCCAGACTGGCTCAGAGGTACATTTGTAAAAAAAGGTTCTTCTAACAAGTATTACATTTAGTACTATTTGTGTATTTATCAGTCTTTGTCTTTATTAATATAATTAGCAAAATATTTGGAGTTAACATTTATTTTGTGGTCATCAGTGGTAAGAGTTTGTGAATAAATCAGACTAATTCCCTGTTAGAAAATAAAATGTGAAAAAAAGCTGAAAGGGGTGAAAACTTTTTGTAGCCACTGCGGCGCCGGGTTCGGCCGTGCGCAGGAGTGTGTAAGGGGTTGGCACTGTGTTGCTGGTGGCCACCTGACCACAGGCCCCTGCTTTGTGTTGTAGTCTCCCCAGCAGCAGAGCGGCTGCGCTACATCCTCGGCGATGAGGATGATGCGCCCACCCCCACCCTGTTCACAGAGATGGACACTCTGCAGCATGAGGGCGGTGAGCTGGAGTGGAGGGAATCCGCCAGGTGAAGCCTCCCAAAATACACACATGCCACTCTACTGAGTATTTCTGTTCTGCACACATGCTAAAAGTCCACATGCTTGGTCTAAAACTAGTAAACTTGGGTGTCTCTACATGTTTCTGCATTTACAGTTATACTCTATGTAAAACTCCGTTTATATTATTATTGTCCATGTTTCACTGCAATTTAGTAGAATTTAACAGAGGCCTTTGCACAAGGCACATCCATGGTATTATTGTTTTCATTAATTTCAGTTCAGTTGAGAAAACCAGTAGTGACTGTATGTTAAACTGTGCATTAAAATGTCATGCACAATTTTGTTTCCCCCAGTGGACAAGCAGTCACCAAAACTGGATGACTGAAGAATGGAAAAACATTACTGCTCTGTAATTTCCTAGTTTCTGCTATGACATGCCGATGGCAAAGCGAGAAATTGACATTGAAAGGATAAATCCGCAGATCCTTCCTGCCTGGTGTCAACAGTACAAACTGGTGGTGGTGGTGTAATGCTGTGGGGGTTTTAATTCCACACATTAGATTTTTTTAGCACCAACTAAGTATCTTTTAAACGGCACAATGTACCAAAACATTGCTTTTGACCACATTTCATTTGTTCATGACCAGTCTAGCTTTTTTAAAGTTGATTCCATTATGTGGTATCACAGAATAGATCCACAAACAACGACAGTGCTTTTGCCACCTCTCAAGCTAATAGACTATTCTTGGGTTGGAGTGAAAAGCAATTTTAGCTAAATGAATGTGCCAACCAAAAATCTGTTGAAACCAAGTGAAGCTGTTGAACCAGTATGGACCAAGAACCTTGTGGAACTTGTTCGGCACCTTGTTTCTGAATCCATGTTATTGTAGAGGTGAAAGAGGGTTCCAATTCCAGTGCTTGCAAGATGTACCTAATGAAGTGGCCAATGAGGGTACAGATTGAGGTACTCTTGCTAACACCTCCACTTTGTCCATTAGAATTTACATAGAGATCACCGGGAATACTGACTGTACACTGAATGTGTCTAAAATCAGTGTCTACTCTCAACAAGAGCAACTCTGTGCATCGCCTTCTCCCTCCCTTTACCTGTACCCCTCCTTATGGCATTTTTGTCCTTCTGAACAGGTGGGTTAAGTTTGAGGAGAAGGTGGAGGAGGGTGGAGAGAGGTGGAGCAAGCCACACGTTTCTACCCTGTCACTGCACAGCCTGTTTGAGCTCCGCACCTGCCTGCAGACCGGCTCCATCCTGCTGGACCTGGAAGGCTACTCCCTTCCACAGATTGTGGGTAAGTGTGCCCCATTTACCATCATCATCATCATCATCCTTCAGCTGATCAACAGTTGGTGTGGTGTGAAGCAACTTAAAACTACAGTGACTCGTAAAATGCGAGAAGCCAGGTGATGCTCTCAAGATCATGTGGTGAACTCTAGAAGTATGAATTTACTCCATGCCGTTTCCTACATGAAGAGTTTTAAATGAAGTGCAGGAAATATTGTCCCATATCCACAAGGATTCTTTGTGAGCGAGCCTCCTCAGGGACCCTCTGTTGTTCCCCAACCCCTAGATGAAGTCGTGGAGCGACAGGTGGAGGATGGGCTGCTCGCACCGGAGCTGAGGGAGAAGGTCGTCTTTGTTCTCCTGAGAAAGCACCGGCATCAGACCAAGAAGCCCATACATCGTTCTTTGGCAGACATTGGGAAATCCAGTTCCACCAGTGAGTGTCTGTCAGTCTGTGTGTCCACATGTCCCTCGTTTGTCTGTGTCCACTTACCTCCTGAAGCTCTTTCTCTGCCTTCATCGCTGTGCTCTGTATGTGTCCCGCTCACTGGGGATGGTAATGAGTGCAGTCCATTCCATGGTGCATCTAATGGGAAAGGAAAGTGCTGGGTGCATTACTAAAAACGATATTATTTTCTAAAATTTTCAACAACAATATGGTGGACACAATTCATTTGTGACCATTTAGTAAGTGTACGGTACAAGGTGGCTAAGGAAGAGTGGAGTGTGTGCAGAGAGACAGCCATACCATGTTACAGAGTAATTAATCACATTAAACTGTCTTATGTTGTGTTATGAGAAATAACTTTAATTATTGAAGAAACTGTCCATTTTTTGGGTTTTGGTGATATTTTAGCATGAAAGGGTACCAGTTATGGAGCTCAGGAACAAAAAAAAATTTCACACTAATGGTAATTGTGTCTTGAACTTATGAGAATACACCTTACCCTAATGGATTACCTGGCTAAGGTGGCGAAAGACTGTACTATACTGGTGCATGAAATTATCATTGCTAAACGATGTGCATTAACCAACTCAAGGAAACAGTACAAAAACACATAAAAAGGAGGCAGCCCAGTGGTTCGAGCTGCTTGTTTGCTGTCAATTTCAGTTTTCCTGCTCCTGCTGTAGTTCCCTTGAGGAAGCTACCCACTTCGAATTGCTTCCCTAAGGATACAATAATGGGGAAATCACTGTATTTCGCTTAGTGTACAAACCTTTTAAGACGCTTTGGTCTCAAGATGGTTGATACCTAAATGAATAAATAATGATTATAACAAACAAAACAGGTAAATCAGTTGTATTTTGTATGGCAGCAGCATGTAGGATAGTTCATTGCCTTGTGAACTGAGAAGCCCTGGTTCGAATCCCCTCCTCTAACCTCAGCCAGGCTGACCTGTGCACGAACAATAGCCTGCTGTGTTAATATATGTTAATACAAATATGTCTCCTAAAATAAAGGTTAAAGTTAGTAGTCTAAACACAAAATCTTTGGAGAGCTGGTAGTGTAGTAGTTAGTGCTGCTGTTTTTGGAACCACACGTTCGAATCCCACCTCCACCTGTAGCACCTTTGAGCAAGGTACTTACCCTAAATTGTTCCACTAAAATTACACAGCTGTATGAAGGGGTAAATAATTGTAAGTTACTTTAGAGGAAGGTGTCAGCTAAAAGAATAAATGTTAAATTATTTCCAGTTAACCAAATAAAGTTATATACAGTTTATCATGCATACCGATTAGTTAACATGTTACTTCGTAGAGTATTTCACCCAGCACTGCTTGCAAGTATGAATGATTGTCCCCTATTTTAATAAAATGAAATACATTTTTTAATCAAAAAGAAATTTTGATTTGTAAAAAATTTAATAAAAAGCAATAGAAAGTGACTCCACCATTTTCATATTTTATCTGTTGTCCTATCATGTCTATCTGTTGTCTTTCCTTGCTTTCTCTGCAACTGGTATCTTCATCCTGGGCTTTCTCCCCGTTTCTCTCTTTCTCTGTGTACCTCCCTCCCTCCAAATGTTACGCCCCCACCCCGCCACATATCAGACCGCAGTCCGAATCGAAACCCCAAACCAGGTGCCGGTTTCCACCGTTCCACAGAGGACCTGCGCGTGAAACAGGCCGGCAGCTATGGCCGTCTGCGTGAGTCCAGCCCCACGCGCCTCCTTGGGGACACAGAGCTGCCGAGCGGGACATGGGTCATTGCCGGAGAAAATTTAATCATCCACCGTCTGTGATGAAAGATCTGGACGTATGGTGCAAAATTTAACATTAGCGATGCTAATAATTCTACAAAGTGTTATTTTACTGCACCGTGGAACAAGTAAATCACTGCTGCAAATTATTAGCAGTGTGTGGTTACTATTTATTTCATATTGACTTGCACTGATGGAAAAGAAAGCAACTCCGTAGTTGTGCACACAACCTGCTTAAGGACATCGGCTCACAAAGTCCTAACAGTGCATAAATTGAACCTCATTATTTGAAGCTCAGTGAAAAGCGCAGACTGTGATTTAACAGAACCCCTTCAGCGCCAGGAAGAGTCATCAGAGTAAGAGCCCAGTCTGATAGCAACACCTGGAGACAACATCTGTACGTACCACAGTTTTGCGGACCTCTAAGTCAAAGTTCAAGCCTTAACCCTATCGAGATGGTTTGGCGGACCCTAGTTGAATGGTGCATGAACAAGTTTGCATTTATTCATTTATTCAGCTCGCACTTTTCTCCAAAGTGACTTACGATGCTCAGCTACTCACAGATATTGACCCATTTATAGAGCCGGGTAATTTTACCGGAGCAGTTTAGGGCAAGTACCCTGCTCATGGGTATGACAGCCAGGGGTGCGATTTGAGCCTGCGACCCACAGGTCCAAAGGCAGCCGCCAGCTGTCTCAAGCACCGTCGCTCTTCTGCGCACGGCGTGAACAGATATTTTAAAGCTCGAAATGAAAATGTCAGGCTTTGTGCTTCTGTGTCCACATGGTCGCACTTCCTCTCAATCAGCTCATCATGTACTCGGGTTAAGCAGTAAAGGGACACATGTTTCCCACATCAACTTTATTTTTGGATTAATAAATGATAACAAATGAATATCTGTTACATGAGGTCATATTTATGTGTTTTTAGGACTCTTCGAGAACTAGAGAACGGCTGGCCACGTCCTAATATGCAACAGGATGGAGCCGAAAGAGGCTCTGCTTTCTTTTTTCCCGTCACTGTTTGAGTGGATCAACAAGTTATATTTGTTCATGTACCCATTTGATAGGATTTCTCACATTGTTCTCACTAAAAGGATTACTAGCGACTGTGCCATATTCGTTCGTGACTTAGGCCGTCTGCAAGCGTCCGGTTTACTCCCGTTCTCCCCCTTAATTCGTTTGTTCTCAAATCAGCTTTGAGAGGAATTAGTCGTAACTGTCTTTGTTTTGATCGCTCGTTGTGGAGTCAAGCTTGGCTCGGCCGAGAACGGCATCGGGGAGACGCCGTTATCGGGCGACAGACCGACGAGCGCGATGCCTGGACTCTGAAAAGAGCGATTAGAGGTGCACGCAAAATGTGCACGAGGGATGAAGAAAAGCAAAGACACGTCGTGAGCGGTTGTGTTCTTGTGTTCCAGATCATTCTCAGAGCCGGAGTATGAACGATATCTCGGACGCACCGAGCACGGACCAGGTGATGCACAACGTTTCTTTTGTTTCTTCGGTCTCCTCTTGCCTGTGTTTGTGTGCGGAAGGGAAACGTTTTCTCTGAGTTGCTCAAACCCTTCAGCCAACATCAGCGAGCTGAGTTTGGTGATGTGGAAACGTTGGCGACACTGAGGTTCATTCCAGTGCTGTCAAGTGCGTGGTGTTGCAGCTCTGTCCTTCGCACCTCTGTTAGTGTGTGTGTGTGTGTGTGTGTGTGTGTGTGTGTGTGTGTGTCTGTTCTCCAGAGGAGTCTGACGGAAGGAATGCAGCATGTTTTCTAGTGGGCCAGGAAACAGCGTCAGCATAATCCCTTCAGAAGTCAGTGGGCCACTGAAAAAAGCAGAAAATCCATTAAGTCCGTTTTTTATTGTTTTTTTAATCATTCTTCCTTGACGATATAATGTAGAAAATCAGTCGGTCAGCTTTTGTTCGCTGTTCAACATGGGGGGGCTCAGAGTTTGGGCACTTGAGACAAAAGCTCTGCTGTTTCTGATCTTCAAAGCCACAAACACCGCCCCCCCCCACCTCCACCCTTGTGTCCTAGATGTGTGTGAGTCCAGTTTAATAAGTTAGCCCCTGACCCCTATGGTGACTGACACCCTTTCATCTTCCTACTTTTGCCCTTGACTGACAGCACCAGGACCTCGCTTCTCTGGAAAGGTCAAATAATGCAACATAAAGATGGGGATGGGGGGTGGGGGGTGGGGGGTGGCTGAAGTAAATGATGGTTAAGAGACATTAGAAACCATTTCCCAGTGACTTCCCATTGATTTTCCTTGTCTTCTAAATTTCCAGCGGGATTATTAAGCCCCCCCTCCAGAATTAAACCATGGACTCCCAGCAAGGTGGCAGAAAACCACACCTTGTCCCTTCAGCACCACAGTATTTCTCTCTTACAGTCCGCTGGACCGTCCGCTGGCGATCCGTACGCACCGTCGACACTCAGACTGCCGCGTCTCACAGCTCAGCGTGAGCGACACAAAAGATCGAGGTCAGCAAAACAAAACAATGCTTATTTCTTCACATCCGAGGCGACGTTAAGTTGACTCTGGAAGTAGAATTAAAAGATTATGGGTCAATACGCATTTAAGCACAGACCATGTGCTGTTCACGTGTTTTATACTAACACATAAACTATGAAGTAGTGACTGAGATTTCTTGTTATAACAGCAAGTCTTACAGAGGCACCGTGACCAGGTACAGATGCAGTCCTACACTTCGTTGATGCACCACAACAGTAAGAGGGACAGGACATTTTTGAGAAACTCCACTGGAGTTACAGTGCTGCTCGAAAGTACCCTGTAGGGATGGATGGTCATAATCCTTAGAAAATATTACGGTAAACGTATAAAACCTAAATATTAAGTCTGTAAATAAATGTATAAAATGAATAACTGGTGATTTACACCCCTGATTTTACTTCCCTACCTGATGTAACTGATACGACTTGGGCATCGCTTATTTTTTACACCTTTACACTACTTGTGTGTTTCTACTATACACACGATGTCCTCTAAATAACATATGGAATTTGTCATTACACACCTGTTATCTCACACGAGAAACACTGATTCTCATTAAACAGCCATTTCGTGGTAAAACTAAGGTACACGGGGGTTCGCATACTTTCAAGCGGCCGTGCACATTAAGGTTTTTTCAGTGATCAGGTGAGAAGTCTGCGTGTTTTTTCCTTAAAGGGTTTCACACCTGTAGGTTGCATGAACTTGCAAATAAGTACGTTGTACAACGTGACTCTTCATTTAAATACCTTGTAGGAAAAGGGTACATTTTAATCCCTTGCTCACTTGTGTATTAGGAAGAATTATGCTGGTAAATGTTATGGTATGTTACATGTGATGTCCGTGCTACATTCTGTGTGCTGTCAGTACCGTATCGAACTTCCTTTTCAGTTAACGTAGCCGGTCGCCCTCGTGCCTTCGTCATCACGCGCAGCGGGTGATGGAGAGATAGAAATGGGTTCGACACCGACACCGTCTACTGTGACGTGTAACGTGCAGTGTGAACCCTGATGGTGGGGATGAATGTATATTGTGCAATCCCATATGTGACTGGAGACAGCCCCTTTCACTGGGCTAGATGCAGAGCACCAGGTTCTTCCAGCCAAGCAGCATTTATTCACAAACAAAAGCCATAACAAAATTGGGGAAAATCACCCCCTTCCTCACAAGACCCCCCAGACTGGACACAGAAGAACCACCGAAAGCACAGCAGACATTCCCTCCAGTCAGGACCCCTCCCAGGGAGCCCTTCCCCTCCAAGTCAGACTCCTGTCCCCACTTTTCTCAGACCGGCTGCTTAGAAAGTCCTTGTGATGGGCTCTTAAGTGCTGCACCTGGTCCTCATCATTCCGCTGTTCCATGAGGGCAGGGGTGGGCCATCGGCGGTGTCCAAGGGACAGATCCACCTCCTGCCCTGGGCTGCACCGACCACCTGCTCACACAGACTAAGGAGACATGTGCTTTTTATTCTAGTATCACTGCACTGGATTGGTTTTCACTGCTCTAGTCAATGAATCCCTTTTTTCTAAGGGCAACTATGTCCAATTCTAGTGTAATTATGCCATAAATGCTTAGAGGTTCAAATAGATGTAACAGCTGCAAGTACATCCGGAGGAATACGGTCAGTGCTGTTCTTACCATTTTTTATTGCTGATATTTCCTTGTGCGGGGGGCGCGGTGGCGCAGTGGGTTGGACCACGGTCCTGCTCTCTGGTGGGTCTGGGGTTCGAGTCCCGCTTGGGGTACCTTGCGACGGACTGGCGTCCCGTCCCGGGTGTGTCCCCTCCCCCTCCGGCCTTACGCCCTGTGTTGCCGGGTAGGCTCCGGTTCCCCGTGACCCCGTATGGGACAAGCGGTTCTGAAAATGTGTGTGTGTGTGTGTGTGTGTGTATTTCCTTGTGCATAACTCGGAATATTTCTCTCCATACATTTTAAATAATATATACATCTGTAAAATACCGTGTAGACAATAAGTACATATACTAAATATATGCTATAGTTAAACAGATTTTGTTGTATATGTGTTGGAACACTTTATTGTCGCTGATTGGTGTATGTTCTATAACTGCCCATGTGTATCTGTGCTCATATTTCTTGGCGATTAGCTGTCACTGAGAGTGTGGTGTCCTCTCTTTCACACTCCTACCTAGCTGAAGAACAAGTTCATGAAGAAGATCCCCCGTGATGCAGAAGCATCCAATGTACTGGTGGGGGAGGTAGACTTCCTGGAGAAGCCTTTTGTGGCCTTCGTCCGCCTGGCCCAGGCCACCACCCTAGGGGGCTTAACGGAAGTTCCTGTGCCAACCAGGTGATGCATGACTCCTTGAAGCCAAGTTGGAGGGGCACCCGTGGAGGTTTTTCGGAGCTCCCACTGACGCACTTTGTGTCTGTCCCTGAATCACCAGTAACACCGTCTGTCATCCCTTGCTCTAGGTTCTTGTTCGTGCTGCTTGGCCCCCAGGGTAAAAGCAAGTCCTACAATGAGATTGGCCGTGCCATTGCCACCCTCATGGTGGATGATGTAAGTGCATCAAAACTAGCTGAGTATCTGTGAACATGTGTGAAGGCATGCTGATTTATTTGAATATAGTGGGAAAACATTCAAACCATTTGTATTAATAAAAATAGAGTGTGGAAGTGCCCCTTTGTGTACCAGTGCGGAACACTGGCTGACGTAAGGATGCAGCAGATTAGCAAAGGCAGAGGACAAACATGGTCTAAAATCTAAAGGCCTGTTAAAAATATTGAAGCATATTTAAATCCTTAATTATGTCATTGTTGCAGAGGATAAGCTTGAAAAGAAGCTGTAAAAATCTAACAGCCAAAAAAAAGATGGAACCAGGACAATAATCTTGGTAATACATTATCTACTATACTACTCTAGTACATATATCATAGGATATTTCCAGAGACATCGTAACTGTGTTTGTCATGAAAGGCCGTTCCAGACACAATGATATGTTGATTCTGGGAAATGCAACAGGATACAAAGTTTCCTGGAGTTACACTCATTTAAGCACTTAAAAGCTACATTTGAGCCTCTCAGTCCACACTGTCTGATATTTTAAATGAATATTTATAGCTACTCATAGACCTCTCATACATGGAAATGTGACTGAGCTTACCAAATTTGTTCAGCTATTCAAAAACTCTAACAAAAAGGGTCGTCACCCTCTGTTTTCTTCTCGCTAAACCACGACCCAAACTTTTTTTGACAAATCTATGGAACACAGATTGCACTACAAATCATATTGCACTATTCCTTCTTAAATACCTCTATTGCACAATATCATGTACAGTTATTATGTAAGTACTTGTATTGTATAGTTAACTGTTTATAGTATATGTATATTTGCACTAATTTTAGATTACCGACTTAGTAAATTAGTTATGTAGGTATAAAAGCTGTCCTTATGTCTAGTGTTGCATGTTTATATTTATGCTATTTACACAGCACCGTGGTCCTGCGAGACACGACGTTTCGTCCCACTGTATGTCCACACATGTAGTGGAATGACAATAAAGCTTGACTTGACTTGACTTGACAGGTTCATTACTCTTACATACTTGGCAAGGAGACGTATTTTCTTCTTATGCTCTGCACTTGATGTTCTCTTTGAAATCACAGTATACGGATGACGAAAGCATACTTTTTTCATCTTGACATATTAATGTCTTCATGGTAATTCAGGAAAGCGTGGACTCCTTTTCGGATTGTGTAACTCGTAATACGCGATGAGATGTTTGAAATACTGTAATCTTCTGCCCTTGTCTTATGTATGTAGATGCACAGCAATCTCTTGGTTTACAAAATGAATCTGTTCCTGAACACAGTGCGAGTAACAAAATTTTGGATGCTGAAAGCCTATTTCCCATTATTTTAAATGCAGAAAGATAATAAAGTGTTCCCCATCCATCCGAAAAACCCAAACCAATTTCCCCAAATATCACTCAAAGAACCAGTGATTTCAGTATAGTAGAACACATCTAGCCAAGCCTTTACACAGCCGCTACTCCTGTATTGTATGTAAATGTTTGTGTACCTTTTTTAAAAAAGCAAAATTGTAGAAAGGTGATCAGGGTTCGTCTATGCTGAGTTTTGTGCACCTACTCGAACGATGAACATTGGTGCATAAAGTGGAAAGAAACAAACAAGGTTTACTTAAGAATTAGATGTCTGCAATTATGTCTCTCTTTCTCCTAATGTAATGAACACATTGTATTTTCTCTGAGATGTACGTCGCTTTGGAGAAAAGCGTCTGCCAAATGAATAATTGTAAATGTAAATGTAAATTTACATTTATTTGTTTAGCAGTCAATTTTCGACAAGCGACAAACATGTCATAAAACAAAAAAAGTGAATCACATCAACAGATGGGGAGATTTGAATGCCGACACATGAATCACGATTTCATGATGATATGAACAACTCCATGGGTATGTTTCTAAGCACTATGTTTTGGAAACAAATTGTGTTTTCTTTATATCCTGCAAACAGCAGCTAACATTCAACAGTGAAATTTACATTTAAAAAACAAGGCAACAATTTAAAATAAACAAACGAGGCAATGTACTGTAATGAACTGTCCCTGTACTCAACGATGGAAAAGAAGAACAGGTGATTGTGAGTTGTGGTGGGAGGCTTGGCTGTCAAGCAAAATACTAGACAGAAAACCAACGGGAAAACTCCGATGGTACAGTAGCGCCAACTACAGTACATTACAGCACTTGCACTTGAGTTGAAAATTGAGTATCAAAAGCCAAGAGCCATTATACCAAAATTTTTTCGCAGAGTAAGATACAGAGAAAGAGAGTTTGTAAGTCAAGGGATGACTATACAGATACTCCTTGGCTTGTGATGGATTGACTTATGATTTTTCGACTTTGCAATGGCAAGCTGGCGATAGACATTCAGTAAAAATAATTTGAATTTTGAATTTTTTCCTGAGCAAACAATATGTGGTACGATACTTTCTCGTGATGCTGGGCAGCGGCAGCGATCCGCATCTCCCAGTCTGTCACGCAGAGGTGTGTATTAGGTGTATTAAATGTATTTTCAACTTACGATATTTTCGACATACGATGGGTTTCGTGACACGTAACCCCATCGTGTGTCGGGGACCACCTGTTTTTGTGATTTCTTGGTGTTCTCATTCTATCTATGTTGCCATGACCCAACGTACTTGTTAATGAAAAAAAATGCTGTTAGATGAATCGAGTGAAAATTGGTGGAAATCTGTGAATCTGCGCTGCTTGCCTACAACAGTATGAGCATATGTGCGTATTGTTTTCATGGAAGTGCTCCCCAAATTTGCTCTTATTTTTTTCCTTCAACTTTCTCTCTTCCTCCCTTCCTCCAGCTCTTCAGTGACGTGGCTTACAAAGCAAGGGACCGTGAAGACCTGATTGCTGGCATCGATGAGTTCCTGGACGAGGTAATCGTTCTGCCGCCAGGGGAGTGGGACCCCAAAATCCGGATTGAGCCCCCCAAGAAGGTGCCTTCGGCAGACATGAGGTGAGACTAACGCCAGGTTGTTGATTGCATGGGTTAGAAAAAGTAATAATGAAATATTTTGAATAGATTAGAAACTAAATTGCATGACACTACACGTCATCTGAACCGCTTGTCCCATACGGGGTCTGGGGAGCCGGAGCCCAACCTGGGGCATAGGGGGAGGGGACACACCCAGGACAGGACGCCAGTCCATCACAAGGCACTCCAAGTGGGACTCGAACCCCAGACCCACCGGAGAGCAGGATGAGGGCCAACCCACTGCCCCACCGCACCACCCTGCATGACGCTAATAATATCTAAAACTGTAATATTAAAATTTGGTCTGTTTTGGTTCTGTATGCACGCAGGAAGTCAGTCTTCTCCCTCAATGAGCTTGGGCAGATGAACGGGACAGCAGGTGGAGGAGGTGGATCTGCTGAAGACGAGGAGATGCCAGCACCACATGAACTGGGAGAAGAACTAAAATTTACCGGGAGGTTTGTCACAAACAAATCCAAGGGCTGAATGGTGCTCATTTTTTTGAGTATTTGCTGCATATGAATTGTTTTGCTTTGTGCTCAGATTTAACTCGATTAATTGGCTGTTGCATTTACAATCACTGGTGATGTGACCTGGAATCATTGGGTGTTTTGGGTCTCTTTAGACATTTTTGTGCAAAGCAGAACATTAGAGGAAAATATTCAGTGACTATCCTGATATCTCAGACTTGACAGGTATTACTGTTCTTTTGCTCAGTTTTTTGTTGTTAGTGCGATGCAGTCAAAGTCAACTCTTGACGACCACATCAAGAGCGCCTACAGAGTGTTATGTACTCCACCTGTGATGGGTGTATACTCTATATTTACTATACAAAAAGTGCCCTTTTACCAGCTATAAAAACACAGTCCATGTAACACAATGCTGACAACAGACTCGTACTGAGGGTGAGTCTTTGGATGGCAGGTTCTGTGGTGGTCTGTTTTTGGACATCAAGCGGAAGCTTCCTTGGCTGCTCAGTGACTTCTACGATGCCTTCCACATCCAATCCATCTCGGCAGTGCTCTTCATCTACCTAGGTTGCATTACCAATGCCATCACCTTCGGGGGACTTTTGGGAGATGCCACTGATAACTACCAGGCATGTTCACTACCACACCTCAGTGCGGCTCCCCCCTCGTCTCGACCTTGCTGCCTGCCACCTGTCCTGTGTTTGAGGATCTTGAGCATTAGAGAAATTTGATGGTTCTATGTTTTTAATCATTCTTAATGCTAAATGAATAAATGATTCACTCCCTTATTCAGGGAGTGATGGAGAGCTTCCTGGGTACAGCTCTGGCAGGTGTCGTGTTCTGCTGCTTTGGTGGCCAGCCACTCATCATCCTCAGCTCCACGGGACCCATTCTCATTTTCGAGAAGCTACTCTACGAGTTCAGCAAGTGAGTTAATGCCCAGCCAGACAATGGAGTGCTCTAGAGAAAGATAGGGGGTATAGATAAGCACAAAAGGTACTTTACCACGTAGAGGAAAGTCATCTTAATGCATGGACCTCCTGTATCAGTCAATACTCGACCCATCTCGGCTTTGGTGTCACTGGTTATACCATCAGCCGTTTCAAAGATCATCTCTTTTACATTTCTTCTTCTCCAACAAAATTTTTTACATATAGTTTTCTTTTCATTTAGGAAATGATCACATGACCTAATGTTGCATTGCAGTCTTCATCTACATTCGTCTCCCCTTCCAGGAGCAACAGTATTGACTACATGGAGCTGCGACTGTGGATCGGCCTCCACTCCTGCTTTCAGTGCCTGGTGTTGGTTGCTACAGATGCCAGTTACATCATTAAGTACATCACACGCTTCACTGAGGAGGGCTTCTCTAGTCTCATCTCCTTCATCTTCATCTCTGATGCCATCAAGAAGATGGCCGGCTCTTTCAAGTACTACCCAATCAACAGGGGCTACAATCCCGACTACGTCACCATGTACAAGTGTGACTGCCAGGCCCCCACTCAGGGTAAGCATGACACCAGCACAAAAGCAGTGCATGTTCAGGAATAGAGTCTAGAACGTTGCCGTTGACCTTACTGAAGCTGCTTGAGTGCAGTGAAAGTCCTGGTTCTTCTTGTAACACCTCCAGCTTCTACAAATACACTGTAATGTTGAATTTTGTTTTATTTTTCCCCTTCATTTGCTTTATGCTGATACTGTGTCGGAACAGTGTCTCCCGTGTCCAACAACTCTGCCCCAACCGCGGTAGAGAGCCTCAGCGATCTGCCCGTGGTAAGTACTGATGGCAGTAAGGCAATAAACTGACATTTCGACTGATCACAACATGACCTTGTGAATGTCTCACAATTTGGTTATTATTCTGTGATGGCCCACGTTAGTTGTTTTGAAAAACAGCATTTTCTTCTTTTTTTCCCTGTGTCTCATTATTTATATGTGTGTTCTTCATTGTCTTTGTACAATACTGGCTCAGTATCAGCCTTCTCTCTAAGAAACTCCATTCATTGTCCATCTCCGTCCCCCAGCTGAACGGTACAGCTCTGGACTGGAGTCAGCTTAGTAAGAAGGAGTGCCTGAAGTACGGGGGATCCCTGGTGGGCAACTCCTGCAAGTATGTGCCTGACCTGGCCCTCATGTCCTTCATTCTCTTTTTTGGCACCTACTCCATGACCATCACGCTCAAGAAGTTCAAATTCAGCCGCTACTTCCCCACAAAGGTGAGGCTGGCATAGTGTTAAAAAAAATCACAGGCGGGTTCTCTACTTCATATGAGAGACCGAGGTGGGGAAGTTAAAGACAAGCATAACTTAGGTTCCTAAATGATTGACACCGCTGTTTCTGTGGTCCATGAAACAGGAGTATTGCATGGTTGACTAGGCAGATCATGCTGATCCCATCTTCTCTCTCCCTTATCTCCCCGTACCTCCCACCCTCAACATCTGTCTCTTCCCCCAGTGCCGTACCCTCATCAGTGACTTTGCCATCATTATTTCTATCCTGGTTTTTTGCACGCTGGACTACCTGCTGAACCTGGACACTCCCAAACTGCACGTCCCCACAGAGATCAAGGTCCCAGATTCACCATGCCTTATTTTTCACTTGTTCCCCAGTCCCCCCAAAACCCCAGTGAACTTGTGCTATTGGTGTTTACTCTGTATTACAACACAATTAGGGAACTTTGGATATTAAGACGATGATCATACATTGTATTTCTGTAATGTTTCTATGTTGCTGAATAAAAATAATGCCTTTTGTGATTCAAAAAAAAGTCTATAAAATCATGCCAAAAATTGGTCTAAGCACTACCGCTAAATTTGACACATTTTTAATATCCTACGTGCTTTTGCTTTTATTCCTTCTCTCAAAATCATCTATAGTCATCTGATTTTGACTTTACCCTTCCATCTTTCTCTGTGTCGCATCTCTCTGGCCGTCCAGCTTCGAAAACTCATCAGTGATTTCTCCATCTTCATGTCAATCATGACTTTCGTGGGTCTCGATATGTTAATGGGGCTCCAAACCCCCAAGCTCATAGTGCCCACAGAGTTCAAGGTATGGATGTGTTGCATGGTCTCTGCTCCTTTGACTATGCCTGTGCGAGTGCAAATGTCTGCGCATGTTTAGGTCCATGCACAAAACTGTTTCCGCTTGCTTACTAGTGCCTCTAATACCACGCATCTGCTCCCTTTTCTAATGGACTGCTCCCTTTAGCCGACTCGCTCAGGCCGCGGTTGGATCGTCAAACCGTTTGGGAAGAACCCCTGGTGGATGTACTTGGCCAGCTTCGTCCCAGCTCTGCTGGTCACCATCCTCATTTTCATGGACCAGCAGATCAGCGCTGTCATCGTCAACCGCAAGGAGAACAAGCTCAAGGTACGTGAACGGTTGTGGACCCAGTCTGTTTCACTGTTTGCGCTCAAGGATGTGCTGAACTTCATTGCACCGAAAACCAACCGGACCACCGGTCTGAAGAGAATGTAGTGCGTGATATTCATTACCCAACAACTGAAATAGCACTGTGTGGGGAAAAAACATCTGCAGCAAGGGTTTAGTACTCATGTCAAACTACATTTATCTGTTTCCAATAAACTGGCGTGAAGAGTTCTCCCCACTTCTTCATTCTTCCTCTTTCCTACGACCATGAATTGCAGTAACTGCAATGCTGTTAGTGTGTGTTGTAATATCATTTCCCACTTTCCCCAGCATCAAGCACCATGTTCCAGTGTTTTCTGACTCTCCTTTCCCCTCTGTCATTGTCTGTGTCTGGAACAGAAAGGGTGTGGGTACCACCTGGACCTCTTCTGGGTCGGCATCCTGATGGCCACCTGCTCATTCCTGGGTCTACCCTGGTATGTGGCAGCCACTGTCATCTCCATCGCTCACATTGACTCCCTCAAGATGGAGAGTGAGTCCAGTGCACCTGGGGAGCAGCCACAGTTCCTGGGAGTGCGGTGAGAACTGGAAAGTGGTGGGGCAGAAGAGGGAGGTGAAGGTCTGAGAGTGGGATGGAGAGGAATGTGGAATCTATGGACCTCGCTGAGCCTGTGCTTTTTGGTCCTAAGCATCTGTGTGTTTGTGTCTGGGTTCGATGAAGGGAGCAGAGGCTGACAGGAATCCTGGTATTCGTGCTGACGGGGGTCTCCATTTTCCTCGCACCTGTACTACAGGTGAGGAGCCGTAAGAGTGACAGCATTTTATTAGTAATGGTTGTAATGAACGTGATATAAAATCATTCCAATAGAGAACAAGAGGTAATGCATAGAACATTACTATGGGCTGTCATCTATCCATAGCAGTGTCTTGTATTAATATAACACTTAATTACAGTAGTTATTTTATGGTATCGTATTGATAGTTTGATTAGTGTGATTGTGTACAAGGGGTTAATGGCTGATTCTTTTTGTCTCTCTAGTTTATCCCTATGCCTGTGCTCTATGGTGTCTTCCTGTACATGGGTGTGGCCTCTCTTGGCGGTATTCAGGTTTGTGGTTCAATTTGTCTCCCTGTGTGTGAGTGTGCATGACTCTACATCTCTCTGCTGACTATAAATGTTAAGCACCTGAGTAATGAGAAGAATTCCCAGTAATACAATGGAGGTGGACTAAGCTTACATTCCATGTGCTAGAAGCCAGTTTCTGACGCGAGAGGCTACAATGCCACGCGCCACCCACCCTGAAAAGCATTGCACCTGAATTTGCCCCAGGTGGAGGGGGTCTTTTTCACGAGTGAGGGGAGGGTACCGGACTGTAATGGTGAAGGGAGAACTAAGCCATAAAGCAAAGCTCTCTATTTACCGGTCGGTCTACATCCCCACCCTCATCTATGGTCATCAACTCTGAGTAATGACCGAAAGAATAAGTTCGCGGATACAAGCGACTGAAATGAGTTTTCTCCACAGGGTGTTGGGACTCACTCTCCATAACAGGGTGAGGAGTTCGGACATCCGGAAGGAACTCAGAATAGAGCTGCTACTCCTCCACATTGAGAGGAGCCAGTTGAGGTGGTTTGGGTATCTGATACGGATGCCCCCTGGGCGCCTCCCTTTGGAGGTATACCAGGCACGGCCAACTGGGCCGAGGCCCCGAGGTCGGCCCAGGACCCGCTGGAGGGATTATATTTCCCAGGTGGCCTGGGAATGGCTGGGGATCCTCAGGGCTGGGCTGAAGGAAGTTGCTGGGGACAGGGGTGGCTGGGCCTCTCTGCTCTCTCTGTTGCCACCGTGACCCTAGAAGGACAAGTGGCAAGAAAATAGATGGATGGATGGAAGGTGGACTAAGGAAAGTGTGACCCCTTTTTTTGGCAGTTCTGGGATCGGATCAAGCTGTTCCTGATGCCACTCAAACATCAGCCTGACTTCACATACCTGAGGCATGTCCCCCTGAGGAAGGTGCACCTCTTCACCTTGGTGCAGATCATCTGCCTGGCCGTGCTCTGGATCCTCAAGTCCACCGTAGCAGCCATCGTCTTCCCTGTCATGGTGCAGAGTCCCAACACCTAATAGATAAGATGTTACTACTTCAAAATGCTTCTGAGACACTTGAGTCAAACATTTAGTAAGAAATCAATGTAAAGGGGGACTTTAAAAATACAATCCTGGAGAAGTAAGTCCAGGAGGTTTTTCTTTTAGATGGTCTGATTTACTCTGATTGCACCTTATAAATGAAGTTACTCCTTTGGTTGAACCATTTAACCCAATAGATCCTCTTTTGAATTATAATTGCAACAGTTGTACTTCAGTCTGTGGGATTTATTTATTTACCGCACCAGTATCCATATGCATTTGAGGGTATTGTTCTGTCAAATACACGGAGCTCCGGGTGACTGCAGTTTGTTTTTTTCACAGATCCTGGGGTTAATGGTTGTGCGGAAGATGTTGGACTTGGTTTTCTCCCAACATGACCTGGCCTGGCTGGATGACATTCTGCCTGAGAAAGACAAGAAGAAGAAGGAGGATGAGAAGAAGAAGAAAGACAGAAAGAAATCTAAAGGGCAGGACGATGACAGCAATGAGGAGGTACGGAAAATGTCGCTATGCACACTCATACATGTAGAAAGGATTGTTTACAGCTGTTACTATGGACACAGTGCCAACACCACACAATGAAGTAAAGAAACTGCATCCCAGGCACTGTTTCATCTCTAATGGCCCTTTTTTCGGTGAGTAACGATGTGTTTTTCCTTTTGTCCCACAGTACTGCTGAAAAGGCACCTTATTAATCTGTCTGTCATCTGTGTGTCTCATGGCCCTTCCCTCCTCAGCCCTTGTGTTCTCCTTGTGTTGTGGTTGTACAGTCTCCTTGATTGTGGTTTTTACTGCCTGACTGCATAAGTTTTGTTCACGCGCCAACTTGGACAAGTCAAAGCGCCGCGTGCTTAATATTCGATTTTTTGTGTGCATATTTGTGTGGATCAGTGTCACTTCAGTGTAAACATCTCCTGTTGGTCTTTCCTGCATGCTCATTGGTGCCTGCCCTGCCTCTTCCCAGCCCATAGACCCCAACCCTCCCGTGAAGATTCCCATGGAACCCCTTGTTTCTTCTGTTAGCCTTGCCCCTCCCCTTGCCTGCTCTCAGGTCAACGCTTCAGCATCTGAGCGTGAGTACCCCATTCCTTCCTTTGAACCCCACGCACATGACTGAAAGCTTACAACCTTGGTCTGGTGGAGCACACATCCAGGATGAGTGCACTGCATTACATATCCAGTACAACACGCATGACTTCTTCATTCCTTCAGACATCATGTCTGACTGTTCTATGACCCTTTAGTCTGATGTCCGGTTGATACGTTGAACAAAGGCATGGGATGCTGTGGGTGCGAGCCTTTAAACAGTCACTGGGAGAATTTACATTAATTTAGGCTGGAGCTCATTCAGAGTGTTACTGCCATCAATTTACATTGAAAACTCTAAAGCTTTTCTTTCATTTCCTCTATTCTTTTTGCTCTGCTGGTATTCCCATTTTTTCCTTCCTATTTCGCAATACCCACTATACTGTGATTCCCTTGGTCTACATTTGCGTTCTTCATATTGTTTTGTCTCTTTTGTTTGTCCGTTCTACCTCCCTCGTTCACCACACCCCTCCCTCCACGTGTGTTCACCATGCTTGGGTGCATGTGTCTGTACAGGGGAAGGGTCACCCCTACCATAACTGCTCTCCCGACGACTCGGACCTGGACCGCAGGTACTGTGTGCTGAAACTGCACGTGCCCTACAGTGACCTGATGCAGCCCCCAGAAGGCCACGCTAGCTGGGGTGCACGCTGCCAAATGGACGATACCTACTCTAGTTGAGAGTCCGTCTTACACACACACACATAAACACACACTGGCAGACACACTCTATGTATCTTTGGACAGTACCTGTTCTGACAGTCTAACCATACACACCAACTAAGCTACGGGACACACACTCTTTTTGGTCACGTACATTTACATAGTGGACACTTTCCTCCATAAATATAGATTTACACTTTACAGCATGAAGAGCGTTGTCCACTTTTTCCTCATACCTTACAGCCACAGTCCGGTCGCACTCAAAATCCCCTCCTTACACAACTACATTCACTGTCCAGCTCCATAGCCTGTGTGTATGGACTCACACACGCACATATGTACACAACGCAGACCCTAACACAAGTGCTTTGTGAAATGCAGACATGTTTCTCTACCAACACGGATTGTGTTTGTGTTTCCTCCAAGCTTCTCTTTGTATCTTTTCCCTTTATAATCATGTTATATGGAATAATTTGCACGGGTTTGTATTAACCAGGATTTAGTCGTTTTACCACTGATGTTTGGTTTTGAGTACGGTGTAGTATAAACGCAGAAGCCATTTACTGTCGTGTGATGAATACTGTGAAGGGTAATTTCAGTTATAAAATTAAATATTAATTTAATTTATTTAGTTAATGAATTAATGTGTAAATTTTCCTATGGCTTTTGTGCAGCAGGTAGACATAGCTCTCTGTACTCCCTTGTACAGATCACACATGCAATGTAACATCTGCAATAAAAAGTCTTTGTTCTAATAATAAAGTTATTTAAGTCTATGTATATTGTCTGGCTTCATGTTTACAATTCCCTTATCATTTGGAAAACAGCTGTACTATATGCCAATAGTTGTTGTTTTTCCAACCCGTCAAGTGTAGTTTTATCGGGATGTCTGTATTATTAAGCTTTTGTTGATCTTGTAGATAACAAAATAAAAAAAGTGGCCTAAAGGTGACAAATGCTCAATGGGCCCATGTGAAGAATCAGTCAGCAACTGTGATCAAGCAGGGATGTGTGGATATGTAACGTTTTTTCAGTGACTTTAAATGAGTTTTAGTATTACATTTATTAATTTAGATGATGCGCACACACACTGTCCGAAACCGCTTGTCCTGAGTGGGGTCACGGTAAACCAGAGCCTAACCCGGCAACACAGGGTGCAAGGCTAGAGGGACACACCCAGGACAGGACGCCAGTCTGTTGCAAGGCACCACCCGCAGGACTCAAACCTCAGACCCACTAAAGAGCAGGACCCGGCCAAACCTACTATGCCCCCCACTTAGATGGTGCTTTTATCCAAAGCAGCTTACAATTATTTATACAGCTGGGTAATTTTATCAGAGCAATTTAGGACAAGTACTGTGCTTAAGGGTACTACAGCTGGAGGTGGGATTCAAACCTGTGACCTATGGGTTCAGAAGCAGCACTTCTAACTGTTACACTACCAGCTGACCTAGGGTAGTTTGTAATGTAATGTAGTTTATAGTATAATGTAGTTTGGTATTTATAATAATAAATGTGCTGCATTGCATCACATCCACAGTGTACCCTCTCCGTGCATAGATGTATTATATATGTATATTAAATTAAATATTGTGTAACACTTTTCATAATACTGTTATGAAATTTTATTTTTTACTTATTTTTTATTGATCCTGCACACTGATTCTTCTTCTGTTCTCTCCGAGTGCCTTTTATTTGTGTTTCTGGGCACAGAAATGCAGACTGCATCTGCTTCACAACAACAGACAATAATTTTACAAAGAAGAAGAGTGAAGAAATAGAAATGAAAAATGTATAAACAAAAGTGTATGTATCGTTGAAAGTTCAAAAGCTGAACATTTTAACACAAGTCCCCGGTACATCATAAAATGAAAATAAGTCCAGATTAATTTCATATTCCAATATATTTATATACATACCGTCAACATGAATACATTTAATATATTTATCCACTCGCTTTTTACAAAAGTGAACTGAGAAGGAGATGTGTGAAGGTTTCAGCTGAAGTATACAATATTTCATATATGACTTTCTTCTTCCCTTGAAAAGAATATGCTGCAAAGCATATAATATTTGTGTCTTGAATTCTTCCACTTCTCACTGTCTGCATTCTTCTCCTGAGTTTTTTACAGAACATAAGCAAAAAAATCTAGTGTTGAAATCCCTAATCTTTATTTTTTTTGTACACTGGGTAATAAACTCAGTTTATTAATCCAACGTGAGACAGAAAACACCTTTGACATGGTGCCACTACATCGAAGTGCAACACTTTTACTCTTTGACTGACGTCAAACTAAATTAAAATTAAGACTTGTTTAAAATAATACCATGGGTTTCTAAAAATAACTAGTGGCGTCACTAGGTTATGGATTGGAAATATTGTGCGCTTCATCATATGGTACTGTGAGATTTTGATTTCTACACTTAGTATGATTAAACGAAAAGAGAAAATTAATTAAAAGGCCTTTTCTTTTTGTGTGTGTGTTTGCTCAGAAACAATAAAACGCCGTTTTTCTCATGATCATTTATTTTGCTGCTTTCAGTATTAAATCAAAAAACGAATGAGGGCATCGTAATTCGCATTTTGTTTTTCAGTTTCGAATCAAAAAACGAACGGACGCAACGTACACGGAACAAGGGTGCACATCGCAAGAAACGTAAAGGCAGTGAGGTAAAAAGAGTGTAAAGTTCCAAACTGGACGTCCGATGAATCAGCGGACACGCTCCGCTCCGACAAACCGACGCTGTCCCTTTAACGCTCGAATGACGTAATCGGCCGCCCTGCTCGTTCATTGGACACTTGCGGACGGGACCTCGCAGCGCTTCCGCTTTGAACGCGACTTGTTTTTCTTGGTTCGAGCGGCGCAGAAGCTACGCGAACTCGGGGAGGCTGAAGGGCTGAGGCGCAAATGGCAGGACTCGCGGACAAGTTCGCCTCCTTCTCGCTGACACAGCTGAACGGCTTGCTGGAGGACGACGAGCAGCTGCACAAGATTGTCACAGAGCTGGAGGAGGTACGTTCCGAGTCCCTCAGAGAGAGTGCGGTGCCTAATTTGCGATGTCATTTTTTTACACACACACACACACAGCTGAGCATGTCATGATTAGCTCGTTTGCTAAGTGGCCGCGCGGCTTCGGAGGAGGAGGGAGGCCTTTTTTTCTCTTGTCATTTCTCTCGTCATTTCTCTTACAACTTGTAATACAAGTGTTTTTTTGGAGTGAAGCCCTTGATGCGAATGTCATCATGTGTCTGTCCCCTCGCCTCGATCGATGCGCTGGCGTTTCCCTCCGACTTTCTCTACAACAACTTGTCGTGTGTCGCTTTGTTTTCGATGCTTTTTTTCTCCCCCCCTGACCACTAAGAAAAGGCTGATACTGATAGTTTGTCAAAACTGTCCAACTATTCGCTGACCATCGACGAATGTCCAGTTACAGGGATGGTGTTATTGTTCTACACGATTTCGTGTAACTTACTGACTTGTCTTGAGAAGGTTGGTACTGCGCAGGACAGGGATTCGAACCCAGCTCCTTCAGACCAACAGCGATCAATCATGGTCGAGATCCCAAAACTCAGCTCTCTGCCATGATGTTATTATTTTCCATCACCAATTAAATATTATTAGAGGACAGAACACACAGACTTTCGAGAGCAAGATTCATTCATTCATAAGCACTCATCATTGCCTTCTTACAAATTTCATTAATTTAAGTTCTGTCGAGGATAATGGAAGTTATGGTGATTTCTTTCTCATCAAATTTAAATTTTCAATCACAGGAAAAAAATGCTTGTTTTTCAGAGACACAAAAAAAAAATCATAACTTCATAATTTCTTAACCAGTTAAGATGATCTTGGTGTCATTCTGTTCCTTTTCTTCAAGCCCCATCCATTGAAATGATGAAAAGAAGAATTCATTAATTTTTTTTTTTTTCTGTTATTCTGTGACAGGATAGGAATATCATGTGTCAGTGGGAAACTGGGTGAAAAGTTTTTCTTATAAGTTGCTTCCTACTGAGACGTAAGCTGAATAAAAAGAAAGTTTGTGATAACTTTTCAACAGCCCTCTTACATTTCAGTTTAACTCATGAAGTAATTTTGTTACTTTTCCCTGTAAGTGATGAGTTAGAAAAGTAGTAGTGGCAACTGTCCTCGGCACATCTGTAAGAATGTGCTGCCGTTCTAAGTTTTACTCCAGTTTGTGCTCAGTTACACCGGTGACTTCACACAGAACGTGTGAAATGAATGCGAGGCGGTCTGGACCATGTGGAGTTAAACCCTTGAGCTGGGATTGATTCCTGAAGTTGAAAGACTTGAGTAAAGGTCATTCCTGCTGACGGAAGTGCTGCAAGTGTTTGTGTGGAAAATAATTCTTATCACAAAAGGCTGTGGACTTTTTTTCTTCCGCTTTATCTGGTGTGACTGTCCATAAAAAGCGGCCGACAACCTTGAAACATGTAATTTGCAATGACTGAAATGTATCTTTGGGAAAGGAGAAGCCCAGACTTGGTGGCGTTTCACCTCAGCTAATGGAAATTAGGAGTTGGATGATCAAAATAATCTTGAAAAGGTTATATTTGAGCAACATTGACAGCTTTATATTGAAGTCTGTTTTAGACATATCCACAAATCATTTGCGCCTTTTCCCAGTCATTAAGGGTTTTGTTTGCCAAGCATGGCTTGGTCACCAAAACACTACTCAACAACTGTCTTGGCGCTGTTTGTTTGGACAGACCAGAGACTCTCACTGTAAAAAATAAAGCAAAATTAAATGCAGGCTCTTCATTTTCACTGGCAGTCCTCACACATAAAGCATATATTTTCATAAATACGGTTCTGAAAGCCCTGACTGTCAGGACACATGAATTTACCACTATCCTCAACTTCAGAACAAGCCAAGACTGGTGGACAGTACAAAGGAATATTGGGTTCATTGAATTTTAATGGTTTCATTAAATTATCCTGTCTACATAGACTGCTTCTAAAAATATGTTTCAGAATTAGACTTCTTGTATTTCTCAACTTCAGTGGGTAACTGTATTGACCACCCACAGTCAAGTATTCATAGTTAGTATCTTAACACTAATTTAAAATTAGTTCATGGTTTCTAGCAGCCAAGGCCACCTGCACTTAAGACACAAAAGAGGGACTTGGCTAATATTTTGCAAACCCTCTGCTTACACCCCTTGCGGGCCACAAAAGACACTAGCCAGATGAGTCAGCCCTCCTACCAATTTATCTACAGGCATCTGCAAGCTTGAAAACTGTTCAAATAAGGTTTCTCTCTTACTGTTGCTAAGTTGTAGGAGACAAGCCTTTGTCAATTCCTTGCTAAATATAGTATTTGCTAGCTTGGTTCTGTTTTCAGATAAAAGGACCTTGTTTGTTTGTGAGATGTTTTGTTTTAATTTGAATGTTTGGGTACCAATGACTTTTGATACTCCCAATTATGTAAATATGTGCTGGGCTTGATTAGATTGGTTCTGATCACACCACATATTGCTTTAAAGATTAGTTTGTTGTTTCACTTCATTCTCTGCATTAGTTTTCTTTATTTATTTATCTGCAAACAATTAAAAATGCAGTTACAGCTAGAACTCATAAGAGGTTTAATTTGTCATATGAAGTCATCCCATTGTTTCTTGTAGGGGGCGAAATAATCAGTTCTCAGACAAAAAGATGACAAAATTTATCAAGACATCATATTGATGTTCTTGGATGGACACATTTATTAATTTGCCTCATGAGTGTTTATGGTATGAAGAAGTAAAGTTCAAAATATCACTTCCTAAATCTTTCACTCTGTATTTTAATATATGTTAAAGTATATGGACATTTCCATTAGAGGCCCTGTGTAATGTTACTAATGAATGTTTCATGTTAGCCTTAATTTGATCACAAGCTTAAGCCTTTCTTTATGCTATTGTAAGGGTATTTTTACTGTAAAAGCTGTTTATATAATCTTAATTGTTTGTAGCTACATATTTATATCTACATTACATTTATTTAGCAGATGCTTTTCCTCCAACGCGAATTACAATGCATACTATGTAATGTTACCAGCCTGCACACCTTATTCACCAAAGCGACTTACACTGCTAGATACACTACTTACACTGGGTCACTCATCCATACATACATCAGTGGAACACACACTCTCTGTGTTACTCACACATTATGGGGAAACTGAACAGCATGTCTTTGGACTGTGGGAGGAAACCGGAGCACCCGGAGTCAACCCATGCAGACACGGGGAAAACATGTAAACTCCATGCAGGCTGAGCAGGGATCGAACCCACGTTCTCTCTCACTACCCAGGTGCTGTGAGATGGCAGCGCACTACTGCCTGTGCCACCGTGCTGCCCTAAAGTATGTAAACTATACTATCTAAAAGTTAGTGTAGAGGCTAACAGGTGGTTTACTGGTTAGTACTGTTGCCCTGCACTAAAGGGACCCTGGTTCACATTCCTGCGGCTGCTGCACAGCTCTTGAGCAGCGTACAAGTAAAAACTTAGCCAGCAGTGTAAATAATTGTAAGTAGTTTAGCATCTTCTCACTTCAAAGAGGAGTGTCAGTTAATTTCAGGGATAGCACCCTTGAAACTTTCATTTCATTTGTGATTTAGATTGACGGTTCTGATTGGTTAAAGTTCTCAGTGTTATAGAAAGGAAGTAGGAAGTATGTACAGTAGTTGGTGTTATGAAAGAGGTGTGATCATGTTAATAAACTGTGGAGAAATATGTCTCCATCCAGTGGATACAGTGTTGCCCTTAAGCATTTGGACATTCATAATGAAAGGTTAAAGTACAAGCTGTTGTTTTTAATAAATATATCTTTATATTTTCATGAATAGTTGTGGCAGTTTCTCCTACTATTCCATAAGGGACAAGTATATGTGAAAAATATACCGTGACTATAACCAAAGCTAAATTCATGTGCTGGCAATGTGTTCTATCATTGATATAGAGATGTTAAATCTTATTTCTTTTATTTAGACATTTTCCTTATAGTCATGGCACACTATGCAAAATAAAGCAGTCACACAGTCCTGTGAAATTAAATCAGGAAAAAAACATTCCCTTTTCATGTATCGCATGATTTGCTCTTGCTTCTTTTCTTCCACCTTTCTTTCAATAAAATCCCTTATTGTTGATGACGATATACCGGAAACACAGGGTGCTGAGCTATGCAGGGTGCAGTCTGGATGGGATTAGAGTCCATTTCAGGATAGCCGCACACACACAAACTCACAAGTACATTCACACAATACGGGCAATTTTGAAGTCGGTAATCTACCCTGAAACACATGTCTTTGAACCTTGGGAGAAACCTGGGGCACATGGAACAAACCCATTGCGAACCAAGGGAGAACGTGCAAATTCCATACAGATTGGATGAGGCTTGAACCTGCGCTCAACCTCACAATTCAGGTGCTCTGACACACCTGCGCTACCAGAAATGTGTTTGATCTTGCAGGTTTTCACCTTTTTGCCAGACTGACGGTGGGTCTCCCACACAGAAAGTGTGTGTGCTGGAAACTCCGGACTTATTTTGTATCTCTTTTGCAAAGATAAATATTATGCTGAAATAAAGAAAAGCTGTAGGACTTCTGGCCTTGACTGTAAACTTGATGTCAGTATACTTTGCAACAAGCTTATAAAAAGAAAGGAAGTATATTTTTTTGAGATAAATTTTAAGCAAATATCTCAATCATCCAAACCATTAGTTGTTTTTGAATTTGATACCTTTTTCTGTTTACCCCTGCATTGTTTTTTCTCTTGATTAAAATAATTACCTGTCTTTGTGATACAGCATAATGAAAAAAACTTGTCTATCCAGCAAAGTATGCTTTGGGTGCAACAAGAAACAATTACCGCACTATTGAATTTTGTTTGGAATTTCTTGACGCACTGGGAAGTGTCTGAACAATGTGAACAAGTCACCATTCTTTTGTCTGCTGAAGCTTTAGTGTACTAGAATTTGATGTATTTTCACTCTCTCTGAAACTAAATATTTGATATAGATTTACATTGTCATAAGACATCAGGTTCATGAGATTTTACTTTACCTCCACTTTGTATAATAAGACCACCAGGTCTTATTAATCAGCTGAAACACTTATTGTTCATGCCATCTATTATATCAAATTTGAAACAGAATTCTGTCTCTAGGAGGTACTTTGACAGGAGTCATCGATAATGCTCTGGTAAACTAACCTTCCCATTTTTTTTGTCCTGCCGCTTGTTCTGTTGTTATGGAACTGGAGTGATTTTTTTTTTTTTTTTTTTTTTTTTTAAAAAAAAAACTGTACAGCTCAAACTACTCTGCGTTACATGACCCAGCACTGGAACTTTTCAGAGATGTTTTTTTGGCCAATGCACAAACTGTTTAGATTAGAGGGAGGCCCTCTGGTTAGTGATGTTTGTTTTAAGGCTACTTTGAGGTCCTTGCACAGTGAGTTAGTAAACTGATTTGTTATTTCCTGTGGGTGAAACAAGTGATGGATTGGAATGAAGAATCTTTTAAAGGTGATATCCTATTATAGTAAACTGTCAGGTTGTAAAATCAATCTGTCTAAATCTATGGCTATGCAACTGACTTCTTCCTACTTCCACTTGGAGCTTCCCCTTTAAACCGGCAAAGTATGGCTTTAGATACGTAGGATTTTTTTGTAATTTCAGATCTCCTGCATTTTCTAAGCACCAGCTATTCACCACTAATTAGTTGTCTAAATGTGTGTTGGATGCATCATTCTTATCCACAGCTCAAAAAATGGTGTTTCATCCTCCTTAGAGCTCCCTAATACAGGTGGCTTTAAATACCTACAACTATGGCACCTTATTGCTGCCCTTGAAAAGATGAGTAGTCTATGGCCAGAATGACCTAAAGCCAAGAAAAAGCTCATTACACCAACTCATCACCTTTGGAGTATGGTCTCTGCATTATACACTGTTTTATCAAGTGTTGGTACTGGCTCTTATAATACATTGAGGGAGTCATGGGAACAGGACCTTGACTTTTCTTTTAGCAATTATGAATGGTCATCTGTATGTGCCGATCTTCCCTTCTTAGACCTCCCCTTGCATCCAGGGACAAAACTTCTGTCTCATTCACAGAATCTACCTCACGCTATTGCAGCTTCATAGGATGTTCCCATTGGCACTGAGATTTCAACTATGTTTTATATGCAAAGCCTCTTTGTTGACTTCACTGCATTTATTCTGGCAATGTGAAAATATCTAAGTGTACTATATATGGGGTTCATGCAATCATTCAGAAAAGCTTTGACAAAAACTTTGATTTGTGTCCATCTGTTTTGTTAAACAGCAACCCAGATTCTTATTTTGATGATTCTGTGGTACATAAGTCAACTACTCTTTGCATTGTATTCATCTTAATGTTGTGGTCCACCTCAAAAGTTCCCTTTTTTAAATTTCTTCCAATGGAAAAATTTACGTTTGATTTCCATGACAATTCTACTGAATTCTAGAATGTTTAGGCACCCTTACTGAAGTTATTTGAATGGGCTGCATGATCACACCTGTGATTAATTGTAGCCTTTTGAACCTGAGCGCTCCCTCTATGTATGTGGAAATATTTGCAATTTTCTTATATTCTGTCTACCTGTATGTTGTTGTGACCACAGATTCTCGATGGTGTTGTGAAATGAAATTTCACTGGGCCACTGTAGGATATTCTCCTTTTCATTCTTGAGCTATTCCAGTGTTGCTTTAGCTTCATTATTTGCCATTGTTGTCCTGCCTAGCAGACTGAAGCAGGTTCTTTTGTAATATTTCTGTGTTTTGCTCCAGCTGCTTTTCTCTTTTAACAAGAAGCCCACTCTTGGCTGATGGAAAACAGCTCCATCCATGGCATGATACTAACAGCACCATACTTTGTTTGGATGGTGTTTCTTGAGACATGGGCAATGTTTGCATATGGAAGACAGACACAGAAGAAGCAATTCAGTTTTTTAATGTGTCTGGAAATTGGCAGTGAGTATGACACAGCTACAATGCAGAAAAAGACTTTTTGGTTTAAAAAAGGCCAAAATTATCAAAATACTATGACGCAAATCTATCATGTGCTGTATTTGGGTACGCTAGTTGGTGTGGAGTATTAAGATTTTAGAAATGTGTATATTCTTACCTCATTTGTTTGAATTGTGCAGTTATTCTGTATCTTTGCAAGGTGATGTGAAACTGCATTGTATTGTGGGTTTTCTGTTTCAGGTACAGCAGGTACAGCAGTCCAAGGAAATGACACTGGCCAGCAACCGCAGACTGGCGGAGCAGAACCTCCAGCTTCAACCCCAGCTGGACTGTCAGAAGAACGAGCTAACCAAGCGCTATCGGCAACTACAGGAGGTCTTTGAATTGTACCAGCTGCACAAGTCCACTCTGGGTAATGTTGCCAATTCTAAAGTTCTTTACAAACAGCCACTGACTACTTTCTGAGATACACCTGCTCATTAGTGCAAACAGCCTGCTACTCAAAGTAGAGAATTGTGTGGCCTCAAGTCTGCCCCCCAATCTCGCTCTCTCGTATACATGTATAGTTGTCAGTTTGGTTCCTTATAGTTGTTACTTTGTGTTAGAACGGTCACAGCCTATGTGATTTAAATAATATTGAACTTGGCGCGATTGTTGAAGCTAGATGTGACGGTTCCGGTATCTCGGAAACAGCCACGCTTCTGGGATTTTCATTTTAGTTTATACAGAATTGCGCAGTCTCTCCTGTGAGATCAGAACAAGATGATGAGGTTTCAGTGAACATTTAGTCACCAAAACTGGACAACCAAAAGTGGAAAATCATTACCTGCTCTGTACACTTACATTTATTCATTTAGCAGATGTGACATTCTTCTCAGAGGAAAAGTACAGTGAGTTACATACCAGTGCCATTTTCCATTACTCAGAATACAATGAGTGCGTTACACTGTAAAATCTCAATTTCTGTTGCGATGTGCTGATGGCAGGCTTAGAAATTGGTTTAAAAAAAAATAAATAAATAAATAAAAATAATGAAACACTCCTGCCTAGTGACTCATAATGGTGTGGGGATTTTTTTTTTTTTTTTTTTATTTTTTTTATTTTATTATAGCCGCATCAGATGTTTTTTAGTACCAGCTGAGCATTTTTTGAATGCCAGAAAGTACCAAAACATTGCTGCAGACCTGTTCATCCTTTCATGGCCAGTTTTGGCCTTTCTGAAATTGATTCTTCTAGTGGGATTATGTGCCTTGTTACAAAACACACATCATCCCAAATAGGTTCTAGGAACATAACAGGCCTGCACAGTCTCCATCTTGGTATCATTTGGAACACATTGTAAGCAGAATGAAAGTCCTATTCAGAAATCTGCAGAAACTATGCGAAGCTGTCAAGTCAGCATGTACCAAGAACACCTGTGGACTGTACAGTACTTTGATGCGGAATTCATGATGTTCCCAAGTCAATGAAGGTGCTAGCTGGTATTAGGTAGGTGTATTTTACATTTTTTCATTTAGCAGACTCCCCCCCCCCCAAGTGATGTGCATCTCATAGAAAATACAGTTTGTGCATTACCTTAGGAGAAAGACATAGCTGCAGATGTACGACTCTTAAGTACAATTAGTTTCCTTCACTATATGCACCAACATTCATCACACAAGTACTTTTATAATGTAAGTGTATGTATTACGTGCTTGAAAGTAGACATGAATTCGTAATATACTTCATCCTGTAGTTCTTTAATTTAGCAATATGGATAGTCTGGTCAATTCATGTCCTTGTTGAGACCCTGTTGTCATGTTGTACCCTTGAGTGATGTGTTGCTCATAGTATTACCTTATTCCATAAGACACTTTGGGCAAATACATCAGTTAGTTCTGTAATACTTATTTTCTGAATAAACCACAATTATATTTAAAAAAAAAAGAAAAATTGGAGCGCAATCTGCTTTTTGAAATTTTAAAAGAAAAAGTTATAATAGTTTGATTTTAGTAGTAATAGTTGGTCTGCCTGACGCCTTCATACTACTTGTAAGCCTTAGTGGCACATCTATTTATAACATAATGTGAGACACCAACCAGACCGGTTTATCCAGGATTGTATCTGAAGTTACTGGGAAACTCCAGGCTGTCCTCTCAGACCTGTTGTATGACTAAGCAGTTTCTCTGTCTCTTGTCATCACACTGAATCAGAGGCCTTGACTGTGAACCAGTTTTTCTCACAGATCTGACATCACCACTACCCCCTACTAAGTATTGTGGGACTCTTGATGAAGAAGCTGCTCCAGCGGTGCCCTTTCAAGGCCCTGCCAACATTCAGCTCTTATACAGGCTGCAGAGGCTGTCAGGAAGTTTCTTTCAATTGTTCATCATCCACTGAAGGAGACCCCCCACCTGGAAAGTGAACCATCAATGGCCTCTTGTTTCATTGCATGCAGGGCTGTTCTAGCTGTTTTCCTCTAAATGAATGAGTTTGAGAACCAGGTCCTTCCAAAGATGCAACTGCAGTTTCAGTATTTGTTTTTGTTGATTCTCTTTCGGTGAAGTGTCTCATTGGCATCCTTATTTGATTCTGTTGGAATTGAAGTAACAGCTCCGATCCTTTTTGTTCACAGTTCAGGACTTGTAGGGTTTGTGGGTCTTTGTATTTAATGTACATAAGCAATTTTTGTACCTATGCCTTTTTCCCAGTTTTTTTTCCGCCACTCAGAAGGTTACAGGAAACAGCAGTCGGTTATCTGAAGCTCCACTCGCATAGTGACTCCACCCTCGAGCAGAGGCTCCTGTCTCATGACTGACTAACTTGTTTGCTATGACTTTTCCCTGCCTCCATTACTCCTACGTTGCCTGGGCTCATTAGCCTGACAGTATTTCTTTGTATTCCCTGCAGTTTAAGGAAAATCACAACTATATTAGCAGTAGTTTAGTAAGACCGCTATTTACTGGCTTGTTGACTAGCATAAATTGAGCATTAGTGAACTGATGATCTCCCACCCTGACCTATGCATGTACCAGTAATCTGGAAACACTGGTAGTGAGAAGAAATGTCATTTTATTTGTGTTTCTTGACACAAGTGCTCTTAACATTTGGTGTTTCACGTTTAAAGCATCTGAAATAAACCTTGTACCAGTGGCAAAGATTGTAACATAGTTTTATATGTTTAGAAGATGATGTGGAACGCTGAGCTCTACTGTGATGAGTGTTATACAGTGCTGCTTGAAAGTATATGAACCCTATAGGGATGTTCTTTCTTGTATAAAATATTAAAGTTCTAAAATGAATAAATGACTGATTTACACCCCTGATTCTACCTATCTGCTCAGTTTAACTAATGCAACTTGGGCTTCACTTGTTTTTGCACCTGCACTACTTCTGTGTTTCTGTTACACACACAATTTCCTCTAAACCAACATATACAATTGGTCATTACACACCTATTATGTCACAGAAGACAGGCTGATTTTCATTAACCATTTTGTGGTAAAACTAAGGGACACAAGGGTTCACATACTTTAAAGCAGCACTGGATGCAGTTTGGCTGCAACATAACATCCATTTCATTTTAACTGTCCCCTCTTTACGTGGGAAGCCCCCAGAAAGAAAAAAATGTGGAGAGAAAGTATGCTTAAAAAAATAATTTTCACGTGTGAATCAAAGGTGGGTAGAGATCCAAACATGGTACTCAAAAGTACAGTTAATTTTCAAAAAAAAAAAGCTTTTGTAAAAGTGCTCCTTTAAAAATGTGTGTAGGTGAAAGTTAGAGGGGAAAAAAAGTATTAGGTGTAAAAAGAACAAGCATCAAGTTATTTTGATTCAAATTAAGTTTCGTAATGTTCTGAACCACTGCTATGTCAATTCCAAATTCAAGTTAAAAATTTTAGCTCTTATTGTTATCAGCTGAGGGTGTGTATCGGTGCTTAGTTTTTAGGTTTTCAGGTTATCAGTCAGTTACACAAGCTGAAAGGCAGGTGGGTGTCCTGTTTATTTTTTTAGGCCCCCCCCCCCCCCCCTTTGTTTTTTGCTTCTCTATATCTGCCTTTTGAGTTTGATTCCTGGATTGCTCTGTTGCTTTTGTGCTCAATTTACGGATATGATTGGCTAGATTGCAGTGCATCATTCATTCATGGTGTCACACACCTCCTGCTCCTAGACACTGTGGAGTGTATAAGCTCTGCCTCCTGATCGCTGGGAAACATGGAACAAGCTTTTGTGTAATATCCCACAAAACGTGGAACTTTTCAACCTGTCAACACTTTAATTTCTGCCATAAACCTGGACTGATGCAGTTTTACAGTCTGTCACAATAAATTGAAATAGTCACAAAGCCACAAAAATGTATTGCATTTATTGTGTACACACTATTAATGGGCACTCGACCTACTGACTCACCTTTGCAGCTGCATTTGTAATTTGCTAAATCCCCTTTTCTGTGCTGTTATTTTGTCTTTTCCTCATATAGTCTTGAGACTATATATTTTTACTTTGCCTACATGGTAATATATTATTCACAATCTTTTATCTGTTATCTTTAAACTTTTTACACTCCAAGGTATGAAAAGTAAAGTTTATTTGCTGCCAAGTTCATTGAACATAGTTGAGGCTGCACACGAGAAATTTATATGAGAAGGAAAATTGTAACATTCCTAAAAATTACGAATATATATTTAACATATCCCTGTTTTCTGTTGTGTCTTTTTGTTTACATTTGAGCAATATGTGGAGGGTACCATTGAAATGGGGTGACTAGTGTTTCTTTGGGCCTTTTTTCCTTTCCTTTTTAAATCCTGTGACTTTCTCGCCCCGAACAGATCACGAGACCGGTAACCTGTCCCTGGATACCCTGTTAGCGCTTCTTCAAGCAGAAGGTGCAAAGATTGAGGAGGAGACAGAGGTGAGTTCATATGATGCAAACTGTCCCCACCCCAGCTTTGCATGACCATGTCCCGGTTTCAGTGTGTTTAGGGAAAACAAAGAACTGAGGGTGAGAAACTAGGCCAGTGGAGTTGTTCCCCTTCCTGAAATTTTTCCTAAAATTAAAATGAAATTATTACAGGACAATAGATGTGACCAACAATGAGGAAAACAAAATACTAAACTTATATATGAGTAAAGTGAGTAATTTCTGCAAAATTAACCATAACAAACTAGTAGACCAGAGAAACTCACTAATATGTGAATTATGCAGAGCCACAGATGATATGGTAAATAAGGATACTTGTAACCTGCGCAGGTTCAAGCCCCTGGGAACTCTTGTTGTGTCTTATAAGTACTTAATGGACCGGTGTGCGATCCACTCTACAAAGCAAATGGACACCTTTCTTCTTCCGTAGCAAAACTAACTATTGCGTGTACTTTCTACTTCCTATCATACTGACAATCTGAACCGATCACAAAATTGAATATGATAAACCTAACTCATGACAAAAATATCAGATTTAATACAAATAAATATAAACATATATTATACAAGTTATATAAGAATTTTTGTTTCAAATATTAGAAAATATTTTGATTTTGTCACTGTTTGCCTAATGAGGTGATTTGATGGAACAAGTTAACGCTATTAAGTGAGGTATGGGTAAATTCAGCTGCAATATTTAAAAAAAAAAAAAAAAAAAAAAAAAAATGTAAAGCAGCAAATGTCAGCCCTCCAGTATGTCCCCCCACACTTCCATTTATCTCTTCCTCAGATCATGGCAGACTCATTCCTGGAAGGTGGCTTGACACTGGATAGCTTCATTGATGAGTACCAGAACAAGCGCAAGTTGGCCCACCTGCGGCGTGTGAAAATCGATAAGCTGCAAGAGATGGCGTTGAGGGAACAGCGACTTCCTCAGACATTCATCCCCAACGTCCGACCCCAGGAGACCCCATCTATCCCACTTGCTGAATCCAGCGGACCCCCAACACCTCTCCCTAGGAGGGCACCTCCTCCCCCACCACCCCAAGCATCCCCAGCCCTCCAGCCTGTTCCAGGCCCCTACACAGCAGTTTTGCCATACCCTGCTGTGCCCTATCCGCCAGTCCCACCTAGGGTGGGTCGAGCACTCTCAGGCCAAAACCCGGGTTATCCAAACCCTTTTGAGTCCCCGTACCCTCCACCCCTCCCACAGAGGCCATCCCCTCGCATTATCCCACAACCAGGGTTCATCATGCAGTGATTAGTGCTGGGTGTCAGATCAAGTTTTACTCCACTTGTGACTGCGTTGAACGTGCTCTTGTTGGGTGGCCTCTGCCATACCGCATCTCAAGCAATATGTAAACATACAGTGTGTGTTGTCACTTAATCATCTTCACAGATGACAAAATAATTCAGTCTAACTTGCAGTCAGGGATGTAGGTCTTATCCTTCATTTAACCAAGATAAACAGCGCAACGGACCACATGTCGTACATCTTCTGTTTTTATAATTAAAGTTTAGAGCTAGTGCTGAATGTTTGTTGGAAGGGTTTGGTTGCACTATTGGGGGTGCATGTTGAATTTTTGCCTCTTCAGTGTGGAGTGAAATGACAGAAAAGAGCCGTTCTCTGTATGTTATATTCTCTGCAGCCTTCCAACTGTCCCGTGTTGCTTGTGAATAGAAAACAAGCTTTACTACAGCATGAGTCTGGAGAAATGGCCCCAGCGAAAATCAGGACCGTAGGTTTGCAGTAACTAGCTTGACACGTACTGGTACATATGCAAAGAAATGGCTGATAATACTGTGTTGTTTTATACAAGTCTTGTAAATGGAATTTTGTCTCCTTTGTATTGAGAGGATGAAAACATTTTTGATGTCCAGGTTATTTGTGCAAACCTGTAGCCAAAGATGTTTTATATTCAAACTGCTCCTGGAGTACCATATGACAAGTAGTGTTTCACATGTTCTTTCTCTGAGGTATACTGCACAGAGAAGTGACAAAAAAATTGGATTCTGTGACAATTGATATTTTGTGTATGCATTTCTTGGAGGGACCTAGTATGTCTCTTTAAGATGCAGTGGTACATATGGAAGTGTACACTGTACCAGATTTGCAGTGTGGCCTGTTATATTGCAGCTGAGATCTTGTCTGTCTTCCATTCTTTTCTGTTGTCATAAAGATGAGAAGATGCGTATTTACTTTTGAAGCCTAACTGCATCTGATTGACCTACAGGAGCTTATTCATCGTAAGAGTGAGGCAGCTGTGAGTATTGGCACCAATGCTGGCTGTTCTTGTTCCGGCTAGTTGTATGCCATGATGCTGGGAAATTCTTTACAGCCTGATTCAATATATATTTCTCCCCTGTTAGTGCTATTCTATTCCAGTAGTTATTTCTATAACTCTCAGAATTAAGATAGTACATTTAAAGATTGTGTCATGTGTTTTGAAGAGGTAATCTTTTTCACTTTTTACATTTTGAGGGATAATCCAGGGACCTCCTGCTGAATACTTTGCCCACCTAAGCCTCAGAGCATAGTTTGGGAACTTTTCTGTTGGAGGAAGTGTTGCTACACTGCTGTTACAGTGGACAGCCTGTGCCTCCCTTGGGATAATATATGTATTGCACGACTGAAGGGTCCGTTCTGTCACTTTACCTACGTTCTCTTTCCATATACTATGCACTAAATCCTCCGCAATCCTACTTTATATATGCATATATGGAGGTTATTTATCTAATTATTGGCACTTTTCTACCAAAACGGTGGTAAACATTTGTTTACTCAACTTCTTCCTACAACTTTGAAGTTATTGTGCTGCAGGTAACACCACCAGACCTGAAAAGCTGCCAGTCATTGATAACTTGGATCAAAGTGGATATATTAGTGGGGTTCTTACGCCTTGTGAAGTTGTACGACTACAGAACTGCATGGTTTTAGTTCTCGGACCCTCGTTCTTCATGTCCTTATTTCGTGTGTATTTAATTTCAGTATTTTCCCAAGTCCCTTTTTGAATGACAAGTATACCACTGTCCTTTCCACAATATCCTTGCCTTGTTCAGTCTGTGTCAATATAGATATAATTTTAAAGAACCTCTTTCTCCTTTTTAAGCCTTATGCAAAACTCAATGGACTGATAATGTGACTCACCCACACATCTTATATGTTGAGCGTCTTATTTCCCGTATTATTTTTTGATAAGTTGTTTTTGTGAAACTTTTTTTTCACAAGACTGCTCAGTTCAGCTTCTCTTGACTAACCTGTTAATAGAAACCTGTAGTTTCCATATTTTTGGTGAATAGCACAATATGGGTGAGAAGATTCAATAGTTGGGGAAAGTATAGAAAAATTGGTGCTTCCAAAATTAGGAAACAAAGTAGATTCCGTTATAGAGTATTTCAGTAACATTGACATCACTCCTAAAAGCATGTTGTCCCTTTTTCCATTTTGTATATTTTGATGTGACAAATCTTTTGCAAAAACACCATAAACATTAATATTTCTTACAGTCCAGTTCTCACTGTAGAGGCCTACATTGAGATCTTTTTGTAATCTTGTACACTCCTGTAAAATTTGGTGGTCATAGCAATGCTGGTATGACTAATGAGGATTGTAATACTTTATGGTAATGCTGTTACTGGTGACTTTTTGAACTTAATAAAATAGTTTTTATACTTGAATACCATCCTAATTCTTCCTGAATAAAGACATTGATTTGTTAGCTTGTGCATGTTGTCCAGTATAGAACAGTGCAGAGTGTGTTTTGGTAGCTGTCTCCCCCTTCTGGACTCCCTTCTCCATCTGCTGTGAAGGTTTCTCTGAACCAATACTGTACTCTGAAGTGAGATTAACTTCAGTGTCATTTTATTGATGTCATTTTGTACAGAGAACTATAACACATCTGCAACGCATTTAAAAACGTGCTCTATTATTGTTTGAGAAAGAAAGAGAGACTGAAGTGATTTACACACCACAGTACATGTAATATCAGTAAAGGCCCTTAGAAAAATCCTACCGTATTAAATGCAGTTTTCCTTAGCATTTATTTTGTCTTCACTGTTCTGTTTTTACATTGATTTTCTTTAGTTTTTTCCCATGTTTTTAAATGTAACATTTTCTACAGAGAACAGAATGTAAGGAAAAAGATTAAATAATGAAATTTAATAGCTCACTAACCTAGTCCTGCAGCTTAGTCCACACTTCTCTCTGCAAGCTGTATACTGTCTCTGGTGATAGTTATTGTCGGACTCTTCTGTTCTTGGTGTAATAACTGACAGTTTGTTTCAGTGGGAGCCTCGTCTGAAGAGAGACACGTTCCTTCAAACATTTGCTTATGTCAATACCAGTCCTTGTTCACACAACATATGGAAGACTGACACTGAGCACAGCTGCTTCATAGGAAAGGAGCACTAGTGTGTGTGTATTTTATTTCCCCCCCACAACTCCCTGTGTTTATTAATATCCTGCTGTGTACTACAAAGGGTGTTTCTGCTGGTGCAGACCAGGGTAAACACATTTTATTAAAGGCAATACAGCAGTGGAAGGAATGAGACTTGAACCAGCAATCTACAGTACCAACTGTCCTAATGAGAAAGCTCAGAGTAAGACTACAATCCAAATAATGAATATGGAAGAAACCAGTTCAGCTGTTCAAAACGCAAAGAAAGGTTTAAAAAAAAACTGTAGGGCCTCCTGAAAAACTATTGATCACCCCTGCTTTCAGTTTAATACATTTTTGCAGAAACCCAGAATGAAATCACTGCTATACATTAATTCCGCTATGAAATTCTGAATAATTCCCTTTGTGAACAGAAAAATGCAGTAGACTGGGGTATCCTTTGAAGGAAATCATATTTTTGTTAAATTTCTGTTTGTACAGCTGAGTAATTTAGAGTAAGTACTTTGTTCAAGTGTACTATAGCTGGATGGGGGATTCGATACTGTGATCTCTGGGTCTAAATGCAGCTGCTCTAACCACTGCAGTACCAGCTGCCTGTTATGATTTGATGGCAACTTGATGATTAGGTTCACAGACAGGTGACCTTTGCATAGCAGGACAGTTCCCCTTGAAGGAAATCACGGTGATATAATGAAATAATTTCAGTAATTTGCTACACTTACCATGATCTAACAGGCTTGTGGACCAAGTGGGGCAGCAGTGGAGACCCTGAAACCTACTCGTTTATTGCAGCTAACAACAATCAATAAGAATGTTGGAAAATGACTCGATTTGACAATTTTTAGAAAAACTGGAAAATATACTGATCACATAACTGCAAGTACCGTAGTACTTTACTGGACTCTAAGGTCGAGCTCATCACTGCGTGGCTCACAGTGTGTGTTACATGTATTTGCATAGAGAAGCACTTTGCATGGGCAGCACATGCTTCAGTGCTCTGGGACTGTTTATAGTCCTCAGAGTTGGACACTTCATCACTGACAGCTGTCCTTCATGGGAGTAAAACTCAAAACAACGATGATGAGTTCTATCAGTGTCTTCATCTCTGCACTTACACTTCTACTCAGCATCCAAGGTAAGTTTTAAAACAAAATTATTATCCCCTTGCGTGTAAATATGTGTGCATTTAAAAATCCTTCTTATTAAAAGATATTTTTGAAAATTATGCAGTCTAAGATTCATTATTAAACTTTGTTTTTTCTTTCAGAATCCAAAGGACAAATAACTGTGACTCAGAGTCCTGCAGTGAAAGCTGTTCTACCAGGACAGACAGTCAGTATGAGCTGTAAAACCAGTACTGCTGTGTATAACAACAACTATTTACACTGGTACCTACAGAAACCTGGAGAAGCTCCTAAACTCCTCATCAGTTATGCTACAACCCGTGAGTCTGGGATTCCAGATCGATTCAGTGGCAGTGGATCTGGGTCTGACTTCACTCTGACCATCAGTGGAGTCCAGGCTGAAGATGCAGGAGATTATTACTGTCACAGTTGGCACTACCCTAATAATGTCTGGGTGGCCACACAGTGTTAAAGAGCCGTACAAAAACCTCCTCAGTCACACTTTACAGTTACTGCACTGCTGCACCTGGGACCCCCTGCAGCTGCTGAGAAGGAAGGTGGTTTAAGCTTTTCTTGACATTTATACATTTTATGCTAAATATAACTATATAGGGGGTGCGGTGGCGCAGTGGGTTGGACCACAGTCTTGTTGTCCGGTGGGTCTGGGGTTCGAGTTCCGCTTGGGGTGCCTTGCGACGGACTGGCGTCCCGTCCTGGGTGTGTTCTCTCCCTCTTCGGCCTTGCGTCCTGTGTTACCGGGTAGGCTCCGGTTCCCCGTGACCCCGTATGGGACAAGCGGTTCTGAAAATGTGTGTGTGTGTAACTATGTATTAAACTTTTTTTTCCAAAAACTCAAAACTGTACTTTTGTAGTCTCCCTCCATTCTTTCTACTCTGTATTCAGCTATTTGTCTGTGTGCCTTACAATTGCCACATGACAGTGTGTGTATAAAAATTTACATTGACTGTGTTCATATTGACAGAACACATTATGTGAGGAACAGGCAGGAATCAGCTTGAGAGCCTCCTCAATGTCCCACTTTCCCCATGAGAGCTAAAAATAGTACAAAACCCTGAAAACATCACCTATAATAAAACACATTAATTTGAACAGAAATGTCTCTCAAGCACTCAGTCTAGACATTGATTATAAATCTCTCATTGTTTGTAAATCTCTCTGATCGTTCAGTTTCATCAACTTAGTGAAATTTGATCATATTTTTGAAAGAACAAGAAAAATAATAGCTAAGAATTAAACTTATTGTGTACAGAGTCAAGCACTCATTTTACTGGACATTTAAGGATCTGTGTAGAGCGATGACCAATCCGTGATACTGTCCATTTCTCTCACCTGATCTACTTCATAAGCCCGTGACAGCTGATAAATATAAGAATGTGGTACATTTTTCATTTAGTTCTTTTTTTTTTACGCTAACGTGATGTATAGTGTTGAGATACTTACAGTAATTTATCAACTTATACCGCTGGATAAATAGAATTGCATCAAGCGGAAAGTGGGATTCGAACCTGCGTTCTTAGGTTATCGTCAAAGTTCATTGCCAACTGTACCTGGTGTCCCAAAGTCAGATGTTACCCATTACAATACTTTCCCAAAAATCAGAGTCCGTTTTCTAAAGCCATTGTGTGGAGAGTGTTTAGTTTGCAAAGTTTGTGCACATTTCCTAAACAATCACTGCCTTTTATGAGCCACTGCAAGTGTGACTGTTGAGCACAGACTCACATCAGGGCTCTTGATGTTTTCCAATACTTTACAATGTGTTGGGTATTGAATATTGCGAAAACTCAGGGATAAGTGTTAATAGACCACTCTTAATAGTACCATGAGTTACAGTTTGGTTGGCCAGGTAATATGTACAGAAGGTGTAGAAGAGTTGTGGCTGCACGTGATTCAGTAAAGAAAGAGAAAACATAGTCCATCGTGTCTCTTCTTTATTCATGTTCGAGTGTAATTAAAACACCAGTAAAACACGACACAATGTCCTTCCACAGTGGAGGGAAAGCAGAAGGCTGTTGATCAAACAGCTCTTAAGATCATTTTTACATGAGAACAGTTGAGAACAATATGTTGGTAACGAATGTCAGATTGAAGACAGGAATCAGAACTGTACTGGAGTCAGATGTCTTTCCAGGCACAACGAACCCTTGACCCTCCTGAAGTCCACCATCATCTCCTTGGTCTGTCCAGTGTTGAGTTGCAGCTGGTTCAGTTTGCACCACTGACAAAAGTCCGTCACCACGTTCCTGTCCCTGTCGTCCTGCTCATCCCTGATGCACCCAGCAATCTGTGTGCCGTCTGAGAACTCCTGCTAGTAAGCTCTGTTCAGCAGGTAGATGATGGTGTTCTCCACTCCAGTGTGGTCAGGCTATGCATACCAGGCAGGTTCTCCTCATCTTTGGGACCCTTACCAGGCTCAGACCACATGATGGAGCCAGAGGACAACTAACTGGTTCTCGAAGAAGAGAGAAGTAGGGGTTCGAAAGCACTCTGCTACATGCTGCTTGGATGGTTTTCTTCTTTCCCCTTCGATGGTACAAGTGGTCACTGAAGAAGACGACTTGGGAGGTCGACTCATTCGCTCATTCAGCAAATATCCAGACCATATGGACACGTAGAGACAAGATCTCCTCACCTGAGAGCTAAACACAGATAGTGCAACTCTGCAAAAGCGTAGAAAACACTGATAGACTAAAGAATTTTAAGACTCGGAGTACAGACTGTCTGACCTTTTGGTGAAATGGTTGTATGACTGGCTTTGGGTCAGAAGGTTGTGTGTTCAAATCACGTCAGGACCTTGAAAAAGGAAGAATTAAAAGTACTCTCACAGCTTTTTGCAGAAATCATTACTGTTAAGATCCAAAGAGAAAAAGAGGCCGTCGCATTATTTCTATTGCTCAATATTGTAATTTCAGGTGTATGGAATGTGACCTTAGATAGTATTTCCTGTAGACATTCTCGAAACACATATTTTATCATTGTAATTTTCTTGTGCTTTTACAGAGAAACACATCATTTAAATTCCAACTCTGTTTTGGTTCAGTGACAGTCCTGTCCCTCTCCAATTCTCTTGTCCCAAATTTTGGAAAATGACTCCATTTGACAATTTTTAGAAAAACTGGAAAATATACTGATCACATAACTGCAAGTACCGTGGTACTTTACTGGACTCTAATGTAGTGTTCCTCACTGCGTGGCTCACAATGTGTGTCACATGTATTTGCATAGAGAAGCACTTTGCATGGGCAGCACATGCTTCAGTGCTCTGGGACTCTTTATAGTCC